>NC_092800.1:8382707-8471666 GCF_918797505.1 Bemisia tabaci | reverse complement strand
TTGGCAACTAATTTTCCCATTCATCCCTGAAACGGTCCAACTCGAGCACCCCAGTTTCGGCTCCCGGATCAAAAGTGAAAGTGAGCGGAGTTGTCGCCGTCCGGGCTCCGGGGGCCGCGTCTTTTCAATTTGAGCACTTTTTAATGCCCTGATTTCCATTTTTCAGCCGCGCGCCGCTCGCGCCCTCTAATCCTCCGTCCGCGCTTGCCAGATCCTCGATTTTAAGTTTAGAGAACTACACAAAGGAGATCTTACATGTAAAAAACGGGAGATTTTGCGTTTTTAAGTTTTGAGGAAATCGTGTTCCAAGTTCTTCAAAGCTGTGAATTTTGATTTCTGTGCAGCAAATATGAATTGATTAAAATACCTATTATGGAACAAATTCTCCTCTAAAAATGAGCTTTTGAAATTTAAATTTGAAGCAAATTTAACGGAGATACATTTGCATTTGCATACAAAGATACATCTTTAAAAAATCCGCTGTTTTTACGGGGAACTTTTTTTCGGCATCAAATGAGCCACCTATAGCTATTGTGAGAAATATAGAGCGATTGAAAGTGATCAAATTATGAAAATACTGTTGAGTTATTTATCATTTTTAGAAAAAAAATACCTTTTTTTAACTTCCAAAAAAAAAAAAAAAAAAAAAAAAAAAAAAAAAAAACACGGGGAAGAAACTATTTTATAAGTCTTGTAAGATAGAGAAAAATTAAAAAGGGTGCATCTTTCAAATACCTACATACATTAGGTCTTATTGACTTGTATTACTATAGTAATGTGCTCATGTACACGACCTTAAGGAGAGTAATGAGCCTTAGCGAATTATTTAGCTCAATATTTACTATTTCAACGAATTCTGGTATCCGCTGTTTTTCGATTAAAAATTGAGTTTTTCTGATTTTCACCAATTCAGAGAGAATCCTGGCACGTGGCAACAGTGCAATTGCATGCCGCAGCGGCGAACTTTAAAGCCTTAATGAAGCGATTTTTTAGGAGTTTAAAACACTACACAAGAGTAAAATTTAAGATTCTAAAAAATTTAAAAAAAAAAAAACTTTTAAGACAATTTTTGAACCACTCACTTGCATAAAATCTTCTTTTCACGGAAGCGGACGCGTTTCGGAGGTTACCTGCCCTCCATCATCGGCGCGACTGGTCAATTCCAATCAGCTGATTTCGGTCCCGGATTATTTCCCGTCCCTCCATCGTTGTCACATCTCGAGTGTATTGTTGTAAACAGTCTGTTATTTACTCCCGTTAGATCCGTATTAAAAATGTTGTTCTTATTTTGGTACATGTAAATACTTTCCCATATGTCTAGTTTATTTTTCTCAGTGACTTTTCTTAGCAGTTTCGGTTCAAACGATATTTCGTGTCCTTCTTCCCAGTAGTGTAGAGCTACTGCTGATTTCTCTGTTTGTCTATTTCTAACACATCTTTTATGTTCTTGGGCTCTTACTTTCAGTGAACGGCTGGTCTGTCCTATGTAGAATTTATTGCATTCTGTACAGTTAATTTGGTAAATACCTTTCTCCTCGTTGTCAGGTCTTCTGTTTTCAATCTTCTTGCTAAATTGTTGGGCAACATTGAACCTATTGGTGAAGCTTAGTTTTATGTTGAACTTCTCAAAAATCCTACGAAAAGCTGGGGCATATTTCGGATGGTATGAGAATTTCTTAAACCTCATCTCGGCTTTCTCTATATTTAGCTTTGATGTTTCCTTATTTAGGGTTCTCTGCTTCACTTTTTCATTCAATTTCTTGATTTCTCCTTTGTTAAAACTATTCTTTTCTGCTATCTCTAAAATTTTCTCTATTTCTATTTTGTAATCAGTTTCGTTCAAAGGAATGCTGTTTGTTCTGTGTAGCATGAAGTTGAAAGCTGCGAGTTTGTGTGGTCTGTGGTTGAACGCTCTGTTGTTGATATATGTTTCCGTGCTCGTAGGTTTCCGATATATTCCGAATTTGAGATTATCTTTGTCCCTATGTACGACTAGGTCTAAAAAGGGAAGTTTTTGTTCTTCTTCTACTTCAAGTGTGAATTGAATTTTCTCGGTGGTATGAGTTAAGAATTGTAAGGGCTTCGTTAATATGGTGTTTTTTAGTATCTCTAAGACAACATCTACGAACCGAGACCAATGTTGGAAAATTTCGGGTATTCTTTAATAGCTCTGCATTCAAATTCACTCATGACCAGCTCAGCTGTCAACGAGGAGATCGGGTTGCCCATCATTAGGCCGTCTAATTGTTCGTAAAGTTCATTGTTGAAGTAAAATGCGTTTTGAGTTAGACATAAATTTACTAGTCCCGCATATTCTTTAATTTTCATCGAGCTTATTCCATTTTTGTGTAGCCAATTCTTAAGGTGTCTAGTGCCAAGTTTTACTGTATGCTAGGGTATAAAGATTTTACGTCAAAGGAAACAATCCTGTCATCTATTTCCAGTTTTATATCTTAAGTTTTTCTACTAACTCAATCGAATTCCTTACACTCTTCGATTCAAAAATTTCAAACAACTTGAATCTCTTGATTAACCATTTTGCCAATTTGTATGTGGTGGCTTCTCTACAATTTACAATTGGTCTCATCTCTTTTCCCGGTTTATGGATTTTCGGGTAAGCATATAAATAAGGTAGCTCAGCTGTTGTGTTGGTTAACCATTTCTTCTCAGTTTCAGGGATTACACTTACTCTGTCCAGGTTATAACTTGAGTTCCTTCTTATAAGCGTTCAGCGGATTCTTCTTTACTTTCTTAAAATTACCGTTTTCTAGTAGTAAGTTGCAGCGTTGTAATGTAATCAGTCTTCTCCATTATCACGGTGTTGTTCCCCTTATCTGATTTGGTGATATACAAGCCTTTCTTCTTCAGGTTACTAATCACTCGCCTCCTGTCGTTATGAACTTTTTCTCTTTTTCTGACTGTTTGCCTATGCTCTCTAGGATGGGTATGCATTTCTGGTGTATTAAGAACTTTTCATTTTCATTAAGACCTCTAGTTGCGTTGTCAATGTCAGCTATATATTCAGTTATTTCTGTGGGGTAGCTGTAACAACCTTTTTTAGTCCTTGTCCTAAAATTTCTAATTCTTTCCCTGTTAATTTTTGACGTGAAAGGTTAATGACGTTGTCTGGAGCTGGTTGTTACATTTCGGGCGATATATCTTATTACATAAAAACCGCTAGCTTCTTTTTTAATGTATTCTTCTTGTTGTGCTTTTCTTTACTTAATCGGGTTATAAATGCCTTTCAAAAGAACCCCAGAGTTTCTGGTCCAAATGGGTTCCCCATCTTAAATGCATGCTGTAGGCCCGATTTTCAAGAATACTTCGTTCTCTGTATTTGTCCACTGATTGTTTTTTGCAGTAATTTCTTCTGTAGAAAATTCTTTATATGCTCGTCAATTTTTCTTAAAACTATTTGATATAAAATTGGGAAAACTCTGTTTATCTTATCATAAATTCAAGAAACGGATGTCAACTGCTAACAAGTGGATGCGGATCTTCATTCTAAAATATTCATTCGTTGACTTAAAATATCTCTGTGCTCCGGGGAGTGTCGTATCTTCGAGAATATGTCTTTGTTTTCAGAAATTACCAGTCATCTCCATATCCTTTGAGGTGAGTTGATGAAACGATTTTTTAGGAAATGACCAGTCGCGCCGATGATGGAGGCAGGTAACCTCCGAAACGCGTCCGCTTCGTGAAAAGAAGATTTTATGCAAGTGAGTGGGTTCAAAAAATTGTCTTAAAAAGTTTTTTTTTTTTTTATGAAGCTCTCCCCTCGCTCTATTATTCTTTGCCCCTCTGCGCATTTTGTCTTTTTTGAAAAGTCGGACTTTTATTTCCTCACAATCTGATAAATTTTATTCACCGAGTTTCCTCGTTTGAGGTCGGAGCTTTTTTTACGATTTACGAAATAATGATTGTAAATAAAATTAGAGGACGATAAAAGAGGTAACGCGTTATTTTAATGCTCCTTCAAAATCAAATGATTGGATTTGACTTTGAAAAAATTCATCAAGTCCGTCAATGGTTTTTAAAGCCCTAGACATGCATCGTGGTCGAGGCAAGTGTAAACTGTAATTTCTAGTCTTATGAAGTTCTGATGAAGCAAACAAGTTTTTACCTATATACTTCTATTCTGCTGTGCTAAGAAAAAACGCCGTATGAGCCTTCAGTCGTTGCCAAATTCTCTTCGATAAAGTGCGAAAACCTGGAAAACTTGTGGATATTTTTCTACCAATTTTTTACATGATTTCAATCACAATTTAATCCGTAATAGTTAAAAATTTCAAGGGAAAATATTCATAACTCTCCTGATAAATTAAGATATTACTGGAGGAAATTTGGCAACTCTCAAATGCTCATACAGCGTTCTTCCTTAGCACGGCAGTATTCTGGACATGATATCATTGAAAAATTATGAGAGATCAATTTAGCTCATTAATTTTTACAATTGCACGTATTTATGCTGACAGGAACTATATGCATAGGGTTTGCGTAACCACCCCCGTGCGGTTAAAGTAGCTTTCCGTTTCGTCAAATGCACATTTGAGGCAGGTCGGACACATTTTTCAACAATTTAATTGTCAAATCAACAATCAAGTTTGTCCGTGTTTTTTGTGTGAATTTCTTTGAATATCACATCGCTTCCTATGGCTAAATTTCAAATAAATTTAACACCACTAGCTTGCAGCAGTATTGTGCAGTTTGTGAGCAGTATTTATCTGTCACTCCCCCTCCTTGCTGTGTGAACAGAAGACCGGACAAAAAATTTAAAAAAAAAGGAAAAGTGAGTCGAAGCAACCGGGTGCGCGGGGATCTGGAAGGGCGTGGTCTCCGATTTTTCACTAATACGTTAAATATTGATTTGAATCCGTTTCAATTTCGTCATTAACCCCGCCCCTCGAGGTGCGTCGCGAGTTTTACGGGGACGCAATTAAATCAAAAGCAACCCTCTTCATTATGACCTGAGCCCTAAGATACATCAAAATAGATGTATAACAGAGCTCATGTCACGACAGAGATAGTTCCTTTGATTTAAACGCGTCCATAGGGGTAGAGGAGCGGACCAACTACAGCTCACTTTGATCAGTATGCACCCCTAGATCCCATCCACCCCTCGCACGAAACAGCAGACACCGTAAAATCATTGTGTGACCCGACGGGTATGACCCGCGCCCTGTTTTTAAAGCCTAATTTGCAGCTTGTGGCAATATTGACGCAACCGGAACGTGGCTTCTAAATTTAAGTTGCGCCTAGTGGAAACTTCAGGGAACTGATGGTAAAGATGAAAAAGATGAAAAAGTATACCGAAACACGCATATTGTTGAATAAGTTTACTGGCTTGGATGCATTTCGGGCTTAGCCCATTTTCAGCAAGCAGTTAAAACAAAACACAGAAAAAAGTTAATTACAGTAATTAATTGTCACAGTGCATGATGGAGAGGAATAGCGAGAGGCAAAGCGAACTAAAACACTTGGAAACTGGTCAAAAAATGAAAAAATGTTAAAAGATGTTTAAAAAACCAGTGGGAATAGCTGATAGAGTTAGCAGAAAATATAGTAAACAAAATGAAGTACAGAGTGAGAGACGCTAATTTTAAATAGGGGCAAGGCTACCTACCTACCGCAGCTAGGCAACCAGTAATATAGAGAGGTCCAGACAAGCTTTAGTAGAGATTTAGTTGAATGCATAAATCAGTTAAGCTAGAAATGCAACTGATGAGCTGATGGTCTTGAGGCTGAATAATTCACGGTTGCTGTAGTGTTTGAATTTTTGAAGGAAGTTTCGGACTCTCTGGAAGTTGTGTGGGGAGTGCATTGGATTTCATTTCGCGATTAGGAACTATTATTTCTGGCTCATCCGTAAAATCACGTATGTATATAGATATACCAAAGGTACATACGTTGTTTTTACACTGAGCCAAAGATTTCAGTCCGAATCGCAAAATTTAGTCCAATGAAAGCCTATTGCGACCGTCCACAGGAAGAATATAACTTCGTCTGCAAAACTTGAAAATTGAGTTTTTGATATTAAAGCATACACCAATTTTCTGCAAATCTTTTTGGGGCAAGAAACACACAAAAATATCAAACTAAATAATCAAAGGTATGTTGGCTTGAAGTTTGCAGTTGAAAAAACGCAATTTTTAGAAACATCCTCTTAAAATTTCAATCCACCATGTTTAGAACAAGAAACTGACAAAAGGTAACTTCACATCCTCTATCAGCACACAAATGGACTAAGCTTTCCATGTCTCACTCTTTAGAGTGTAATAAAGAGATGACACTTCTTAAAAATAGATTTTTCGACCAAACTATCTTATTGTCATTTATTGTGTCAAATACGCACGGAAAAAACGGTTTGCGTCGGAGACACAAGACGAGTAGGTAACTTACTTTACTTTTTTGCGTCCTTGACCTAGCTGCGTAGGTTGCAGGGCCGTAACATACCCTGTTTGCGTCTCAGCACTTAACCGGGAGATGTGACGCCGAAAAATTAGGAATCACCAATTTCTCTGACGCAAACTCGTAATTTCTGTGTATGCGTCATTTTTAACGTTTAGTAATCAGATTTTGCATCCCCCCTCCTGCACGAAAAAACGAAACTACATTTCAATGTTGCCAAATTTCCCCTCTTAAATTGAATTTTTAGCAGGTGAATTTTAGGAATTTCTAACTGAAAAATTTACTGACTTTTCTTCTGATCTCATGCAAAAATCAGAACATTTTGGGCCGAAATAGTACAGGTACAGTGTACATTCTTGTAAAATATTGAATTGTTTGGAGCAATTTTTCAACCATGGAATTAAGTTACATTTTCTTCGTTCGGGGTACGACGAATCAGTGCTTACGCATATCCATTTTTCGCCAAAAAAAAAAAAAAAAGAATACAGGTTTTGAGAGTATTTAACAATTAAATTTCCAGGAGAGAACTGAGCAAATATAAGACGCATAAAAACGATCTTGAAACACAATGGAAACCCATCACAAGTGAGTATATACTCCCTTGCTAAGGAAGAACGCCGTATGAACATTCGAGAGTTGCAAAATTTCCCCCAATAAAACATGGATTTTTGAAGAGAGTTTTGCATATTTTTCCCTGAAATTTTCAGATATTCCAGATTCAACTGTGAATAAAATTCTCTGAAAAATTCGAAGAAAAATTTGCAGAATTTTCACAGTAAATTCGTTGGTTATTAAAGGAGATACAGCAATGCCTGAATGCTCTTACGGCGTTTTTCCTTAGCACGGCAGTATAAGTAAAACCAACATTCTTGAAAAAACCACGGATTACCCGAATCAAAAATTTATGGGATGAACAAACACTGCCAAGGATACTTGGGCGATTTCCACACGGTTACTTTGCCGGTCATTGTAAGGCTGCCAACAAAACAAATTAGTATTTAAGTGGTCCTCTGCCCGATTTTTACGCGTTGATATCTCCTGCGGGGGTCTCCAGGACCCCTTTTGTCGACGAGAACGGGCAGCGAATCGAAAATATCCCCGTGACCTCAAAGTCGAAAAAAAAAATGACAGGAGCGATAAATCAAGACTGGCGAAAAGGGAAGAAGTCCCGGGGCAAAGTATCCGAATAAATGATTACACGACGGATGCATGTTTATTGGTTATGATAGCGCTGTTTGGAGAAGGCACAAAGGGCTCGCATCGTCCGGGGACAAAAAGTCGCGGGGACCATTGAGAAAAGTTCCGCGCTGTAAAGCGATAAACCCACAAAGGCTCCGAGGGACGAAAAAAAGGTGTTCCAGGAGGTGGAATTTACAAGGCATATAAATTAAAACGTGTCCCGAATGCGGTCCGCAGCGCGACATGGGGCCGCTATCCAGTCGAGTCATTCCCATTCTTCGCCGCTCGACCACTATCAGGTGAGAATTAGGTCTCGGCGTTTTGTTTATTTCCTCCTTTTCCGCAGGTTTTTTTTATTCCATAACTCGGGTTCATCTGTGATGATATATCCCTTTTGACGAGAGCGTGGAAGGCGCGAGATTTTACTACAATGCTACAAATGCGACAAGTTTGTTTGTTGTTCTGATGGTAGAACATTTTTAGTTAGGTCAGACTTCGGCTTACAGCCTGTTAAGAAATATACTCACAATCAGCCCTACTTTTCTAGTGTACTATAATCTTTTGCAATACAATCATCGGTCTACTCCATCATAGAGGGGCGGAGGGGGTTTCGGGACTATGAAAGTCGAATTCCTTGAGGTTGATTATCTGTTCAACCCCGCGGTTCCTGACTTCTTACGACCTAAAATAACCGAGTAAATAAAGCTTGGTAAGGGTGGTCTGGGACAACCTGCTAAGACGGAGGTTCGGTGCGCCTGACCGAACTTTTTTTCTAAAGTGATGATGCTACACAATTAAATGTCTCTGTGTTCGGTGTTACTGTGTGTACTTTGTGTTACTTTTCTGTTTGTCAAATCAACGCAAAGAACTTGGTTCCTCAACACAATTTTATGTTAAATCGACCCAAACCGTAGGTCACTCTGAAACATCTTAGCATGAGAAATGCCCTGCGGGATTTATGCACTCTCGCTTTCCTCCTCATCATTCACAGGTTGTGACTTGTGAGTGGCTGACGCACTGGATTATCACCGTTACAATCCAGAGTCGATTTTGACGGCTGGCTATAGTAATTTTTAACGAGGTCGCTGATTTTCAACATAAAATTTGGTCGCTTCAACACAAAGATTTGGTCGATTTGACACAAGGGGATCTATAACACACAAAAAATCAACTAACAACTTGTGTTCCTTCGTTATTCACTTCCCATATTCACACATCAACATTTTGGTTAACTTTTCTTACTGTGTATGTCAAGACCTGTTTTAACCTCATTTAATGACAATGTAAACCATACGTGGTCTGCTCCCGTTGAAAAAGGGCTATTTCAGGAACAACTATAAATGCAGCCCCGAGGGAACCAGCTACGGGGGTGTGAGTTCGGGGGAGCTGTCTGCCTGGCGGTAGCCCCTGATCGGGACGAGTGACCGACGTCACGCGTCACGTGACGAGACAAGATAATCGACTATCGATATGTCCCATTTAAACTATAGTAAAGAATCGATTATTATGTGTCCGTTGTAATTGCTCTGATAATCGATCTTTTTCCATAGGTTTGAATGGTATATCAGTCGATACATCGGAAAGCACGCGCGTCCATCGTCCATGCAGACGGATGATCAGTGCGGCTGTGGTTGTGGATGTGGGTTGTGGATGCGCGTTGCAGGAGGACGCGGGTGAGCCGACGTCACGAAACAAAACCGAAGCCGATAATGATAATAATTATCCGGCAGAAAACCGGGAGGAAAGCGTCCCTAATAATGGTTTCTCATTTGCCTAATTAAAAGTACAGCTGAACGGCTACCTTAAATCCCAACCGGAGCGTCTGCCCAAGTGCCCGAGTCCGAGCTCCGTTGCCGTTGCTCCTGCCCGGGAGAGAAAGAAACTCAGAGAAAGGGACTGGCCAGAGAAGGATCCCTTATTCAAAATCTCCATTGATTTTGAATTAAATGGATTGATAACGGACGTACACCGAAAAAAATAATATGCTGTTTTAGCATCTAGGATGTTAAAAATGTGTCTGGTGATCCCAAGATGCTGCCTTTACTGCCCCCGCAGTTAATTTTACATCCTGTGAATGCAAATTCAACTGCGGGGTAGTAAAGGCAGCATCTTGGGATCACCAGACACATTTTTGACATCCTAGATGCTAAAACAGCATATTATTTTTTTCGGTGTATTTCTGCCAACGGAACTATGTGCATTAAGATATGAGCCCTGAGACCCGTAAGAGTATATGCATAGCATGGCTCATTGGCTCACGTTATAATGCACTTAGTTCCGTTTGGCAGAAATGCGTCCTAATAATAGTAGGGTGAATGATCGATTATCGATATTTTCCCATCTGAAACTGTGGTGAAGAATCGATTAATAAGGTGTTCGTTGCAAACACTCCGTATATCTATCCTTTTCAATGGATTCAAACGGCAAATCAATCGATACATCACAAGGCAATGACTAATGTATCATTAGACTAGAAAACACAAGAAAATCGGGTAAATAAAGCTGAAAAGAACAACTTATAAAGCCTGAGACGTTTCGGGGTGGTTTTAACCCCCTCCCTGACCAGGAAACAAAAACATATAAAAGTTATTTAAATGACAAAAAGTGAGGTTACCGCAGAGGCTCTATGACAGATGAGGGGCTTGGAGTACAAAGCTCATAAGTGCAGTTTTTGAAAAAAGTGAGATATAAATGATTTCAAGTAAAACTAGTCTCAATGCATCTTCTGTAAAAAATTCGCTCCCAAAATCCAATTTTCCAGCATCAAAAAGTCAGATTGAACTTGTTTTCCGCCATAAGGATCCATGTAATTTCGAAACTTCAAACACGTATTCCTCGAAATAGCAAACACTGCATATATGCGCCTTGTCCTCCAAGCCCCTAAGATGAGGATCTAAGTATTTTGATTTTTGTAATTTTTGTTTTCTGCTTCAGGAGCGGGTTGAAACCACCCCGAAATGTCCCAGGCTTTGTGTTGTTGTTGTTTTAGTCTCGGTTTCCCGTTTTTCTTGTGTTTTCCAGCGCAACTGACCCATTTTCTTGTTTGTGATGTGATTGCAGATCCCAAAGTGGCACGGGCCGGCAACGCGGAGGCCATCGGATCAGCATCCATGGCGTTTTGTTTGACCATCCCCGTCGAACCGTCACCGGTCGGCGGCGTCCGAGAGACCTGGACCGGGATCGCCCGACAACCCGACCACCGTTCGACCCCCTCAAATCATTTTAATCCGCTCCAATTACTCGCTGCCCATCAGCTCCGCCGCGCCGCCGATGATAATAATTAGCCGTCTCATTACCGACCCCGGTATTGTTCTCTGCCTTTCATCCGGAGATATCACAATTTTTCCGATTGTCCACCGCGACCGGCGACCGGCCCGCAATGACTGTTATTTCCCGCCGGACGATATTTGTCATGCTAATTTAATGAGCCGCCGCCGCTTCTGTCGCTTTGTTTCCTCCGTCTTTCCGTGTTTGCCCCCGCGAGACCCGTTTACTCGCAGCGTTTACTCGCGGCTTTTATCGGGTGGGCGGGCCGCCGTGTGAGTTTCCACCTGTCTCTTGATTTTGAATTCTCCACGAAGGAGGAAGGCTTAGGGGCGGGTTCGTGGTCGTTCATGTCGTGGAGTCGCTCATTCGTTTACATGCTTGAAAGCGGGATTACTTTCTGCTATTGCCTGAAAATTGAACTGGACAGTCTGTTGTCTCCTCCTGATAAAGTGGAGTACTTTAATCATAAAATTGGACGTATTTCTGCTAAACGCAACTTGAGAAGTGTGGAAAAGATGGGGTGTGCTTGTGGTGAGAAGAAACAATGTAAAGGTGGGCGCAATTCCTTTTGGGGAAATGGGAAAGCGGGATTTTACATTCTGCTAAACGGAACTAAGCCCCAACTGTATGCTAACTCATGAGCCGTGGGCATGTGTCAACAGTGTTGTGGACAGAGCTCATGAGTTAAAGAACTCTGTCTCCGATTTCGATTCCGAATCCGTCACCGCTGACGTCACTCGCGCTTTATAATATTAGCCCATTTATTCTTACGGCCCTTAACTAATGAGCACACCCCTTCTTTCCCGCATGTCTCTGGTTCCGTTTTGCAGAAATACGTCCAATTTTGCAAGAAAGACAGATCAATGATCGATGATGTCTTTGAAAACACCCTATTCTTTCATCAAAAGATTTTATGAATCGTAAGGTCCACAATTTTTGTAGAAGATTTTCCAGAAAGTTGATCGTTGATTCTGAGTAGATTTCTCGCCCTGATTCCAAAAATGACCTCTGTTTTTCCGGGTTAATTTGTTAAGCGTGTTGTATCACTGAAAAGTGAAGGCACATTGTTCCTTGTGATGCTTTTCAATGAAAACTTTTAGACGAGCCTAAAAAACTGGACCCGCCAATGCAGAAACAAGCAATTTCATTGAAAAATATTCAATGTCTAAAAGGGAAAAAAACCACAGAATTTGTTTGTTTTGATTTAAAGACGATAAAATGTTTTTTTTTTTCAATCCCTCTTCAATGACATCAATTATTCTTCATCATAAAAATTGGGACTCGTGTCCTTCTTTGAAAACTTTTGGACGAGCCAGACTGCCGGAGAAACTGGACCCGTCAATGCAAAAACAAGCAATTTTGCTTAAAAATATTCAATCTCTTAAAAAAAGCGCAGAAAGTCTTCGTTTTGATTTAAGGATGAGATGTTTTTCAATCCTTTTTCGATTACGTCAATGCTTTCTCACAAAAATCGGGACTCATGTCCCGAGGCTTCCGGACCCGTGAGATCGGCGGATGTGAATGAAAGTGAAACGGGCGCAAGGCCGTTTGTTCCGATCGCTTTAATTTATTCTTTTGAAAAACGCGTTTTCAATAAGCTTTGCGGTTTCCGATTCATTCCCGGGCCGGCGGAGGCAGACACTTGGTCTGCACGAAATGCCTCTCCGAGAGCCTCGTTGCGGTTAGCAGGCGTGATATCCCGCTCAAGATGAGGTGATTCCTCAAATGCACCGCTGGAGGAACGTTCCGGTTACACAACCCGGGAATTTTTCGTATGCACCCGGCTAATCAGCGAAATTTTTCCCATCAAAAATGTCGCGTGCGAGTAAAAATCGATGATGGAAGTCGTGCGAGACGCATCCTGTGATTGTGACTCTGCAGATTCCTTGTTGCATCTTGTTTTTTCAAGGATAAAAGGAGGAAAGAAACAAAAGAGGGCAGAGAAAAAGAAAAACAATTGAAAAAATATATATTTATTTTTTTTCAACGGAAATGGAATTTGCTTCCTCGCGCCTAGATTATGAGGGGGCACTAGACTTTTTCCCCTCCCTTTTTTCAAAAAAAGAAATAGAAGAGTGAAAATTGAGGGAAAATTGTGCTCGTGTTTGAGCTTTTTCCCTCTCTAATGAGATTTCAGCTTTAAGCTGAACTTTTTACGCACGTTGGCTAAAAAACTCCAACATCCCAAATAGAAGAGTAATTATAATTGAAGAGATGATTTCTGGTTGCATCTCGGTTTTTTCAAGAAGAAGAAGAAGAAGGAGAAGAAGAAGAAGAAGAAGAAGAAGAAGCGAAGAAGATGAGGAGGAGGAAGAGGAAGAAGAAGAAGATGAGGACGAAGAATATGAAGAAAGAGAAAGAGGAAGAAGAGGAAGAATGAAAAGAGAGAAGAAGAAGAAAGAAGTGAAGAAGTATAAGCAAAAGAAGAAGAGAAAGAAGAAAACGAAGAGGAGAAGAAGAAGAAGCGGAAGAGGTATAAGAAAAAGAAGAGACAGAAGAAGAAGAAAAGAAAGAATTATAACAAGAGGAAGGGAAGAATAAGTAAAAAAAAGAATAATTAAATGAGGTAGAGAAGAAGAAGAAAAAAATATAAAACAAGAGGTTAAAGAAAAAGTGAAGCCTTTGAATAATTGACAAGAAAAAAATATCATTCGAAGAAAGTAATTATGTATCCAACTTATTTAAAGATCCGTTAAACTGAGATGCAAGCAGCCCCCTCAAAAAGTATCTACATTGAAGTTGGTTATAGAATAGTCTCATAATTACGCTTTGAATTAGTACACCCATTGAGTAGGTGTTAAGGAGAATAAGAACATAAGTATACAGAGAACCTCAAATCCTCGGAGTTGCGAGAAAGAGAACGGGGAGTTGAGGTGATTAATTAAGTCAAAATTGGCGACGAAAGATATTTTTGCAGCAGGCGAATGGGCGTGGCTGTCCCGTGCCTCCAGTTCGTGGTTGTCAAATCGTTTCTCGAAGTAAATTACACGGAAACTAAAAATAACTCGTAGAAAACAAAGGAAGACAATTAAATTACTTAATTATATTGCAGACATTCATCATCAAAGACGTAGATTTTTTACAAATTTTATAGATAGAAGTTGATAATTCTCACGGCTATTCTCAAAATTCTTGTGATTAAAATACTATTCTGGCGTTTAAAACGATCATTGACGAAAACTACTACTCAGACGTTAACTTCCTCTCGCTAAGGGCTAAAAGTAACCCCCAACCACCGATCCAACCCCAACCCTAACACACCACCCTGATGACCACTGGTCATCAATCACACGCCTGAGGTAGTTTGGGCTAACAGAAATATTTACGTGTAAAATTTAGGTGGGGTAGATGTTGCAGATTGATGGGGTGGCATGAGCACGTTTACGGAATATAGGATCGCAGAGCAACACGTGGGTAGTGTCTATTGATAGCAACATGAAAAGGTTTCAAAATTGAATAAATACGCCCAAATAAGTATGAAAGTTGAGAATGGTAAGAGAGAATAAAACCCCATTCTCCATCAATTTAAATGAGAGGATTAAGAAACAAGTGGGATAAGTGCAAGTTTTGAAAAAAAATGAGGTATTAATGATTTCAACTAAAACTAGTCTTAAAATATATATTTTGTACAGGGCCGGATTCACCTACTTGCCGCAAATGGGCGGGCCGCCTGTATTTTGCCGCCCCCTTCTCATTCGTTTTGAAACTCGATAAAAATCATCAAGTGAACGTGCCAACGGGGGAGGTGTGCATAAGACACATTTACTCGTGTTAAACACATTTTTGGGAAAGCCCTGTCAACACTACTAGCAAAAGTTCACGGAACTTTGCGCGAAAGTTAAGTTTCGTAAACCTATCTGTGTGGACAAGGCCTTCCATGTTTGGCGCAAAGCGTGAAGTATTCAGACAGTCTTGTAGGCGCTATGCGTTTCACCCCGACCGCTGCTGAACGCACTGTGTTGGACGCAATGCGTGAAGTATTCACGCAGTCTTGTAGGCGCTATGCGTTTGACGCTTACCGCACTGTGTTTGGCGCAATGCGTGAAGTATTCACGCAGTCTTGTAGGCGCTATGCGTTTCACGCTGCCCGCAATGATCGCACTGTGTTTGATGCAATGCGAGAAGTATTCGTGCGGTCTTGTAGGCGCTAATATGTGTTACATGCCGATCGCCGCGCCGAGGGCTTCTCCTTTTCATCTCAAGTCCTCGTTATCATTTCTCTCTAAGTCGCGCCGTTCTAGGCCAAATTGCGTGTTTGGTTTCTCTCTTAACTCGACTAACTGAAGGTACTGTCTCTTGGATCACTAAGAGACGACAAAATTATAAATTACTATACTCTCAGTAAATGAGAGATTTTGTCTCCTTTTCTTGTTTGTAATTTTTTTTTTATAAATCCGATTTTTTTTTACACCTACACTAAAAAAAAAATACAAATTTTTGCCGCCCCTTGGATTTGCCGCCATGGGCCGCGGCCCACGTGGCCACCCCCTTAATCCGGCTCTGATTTTGTAAAAAATGCACCAATAAAGTTCAATTTTAAAGCATCAGAAAGTGAGTTCAAACTTACCCTCCGTCGTAACGCTCCATATGATTGTGAAATTTTAAACACGGATTTCTTGAAATAGGTAGCAACAATCGCATTTATCCCAGTTGTCCTCCAAGCCTCTCAAATTACTTGCACGTAACGTCCGCCATTTCCTTAGACCTGAGACTTCACGAAGCTTAGGATGGAAAAGCCAATCAAAAATGGATCCTTTAGTAGCCACGCTCTCCCCGTAAGGGCACGTAAGCCGGACTGAGTGCACTGCGGGCTGAATGTTGAAATTGATAAGCAAAGCTATAGACAAAGAGGACAAAAGGCATATGGAGGGAAGAAACATTCTTCCTATTGGTAGAAGTGAGTAATTGCGATGGACAAAGGAGATTGATACTAGACTAAGAAACGGAAACTCACGAGTGACCCGATAGTCAGTCCATCATTTTCTCCCTTAGTGAGCCTTAGTCCATAAAAACCACCTAAACTGGAAAAAATAGCCGCTTGGATCTAGAGTCCAGACTCATAAAAACGTCGACAAGAAAAAATACTCTTGATTCAATCGGACTTTTTGCTTGAATCAAAAGAAAATCCGCCTAAATCAAGAGGCTCGGCTCTTCGATTCGAGGAAAACCCGGATTGAATCAAGAGTATTTTTTCTTGTCAATGTCATTAAGAGTCTGGGCTCTGGATCCCATCGACTTTTTTTCAAGTGGAGGATCGCTCCATAATCCCTATGCCCTGCTTGTCTATAATTTTGTCTATCTATCTCAAAAATAAACCCGCTGAAGGATGCAACTTTTAATTCGTGAAGGAAGGGACAAACATCTGCTCAAAAACCGCGGACAATCGCTGTAAATCAAACTAGTTCCATCTCATTTACTCCGTTGAACCTCAGCTCTGGGCGGAGGAAAAATGGCTCAAGCCCCAGTTTGGTTTAAACAAACAGCAAAGGTGCGAGCCGATCGAGGTGGAGTGGAATTGGGCGCGAATCATTGAGCAGATTATCGGTTCATCCCCGAGAGCTCGGTGGAATGGAATGAGAATGAGGATGACGACCAAGAAGTTTTAGAGCGCACACGATTAGGCGGAGTCGCGACTCCTCCTTCTCTTCTTCGGCGTGACATTGATCGCACGCGCAGATTCGTGCTCATTGATGCGCTCATTCCGACCTACGATCCGACCTAGGGATCAACTACTTGTCAAGTGAAGTCGATCCTTTTAAGGCTATGTTTGTCATACGTTGGCTTGCGGTAAGCTCACGATGATATGTCACAGGAAAAATAGTAAAATTTTACTGTAAAATTAGGCATTTTGTTTAGTTGAAAAAGATGAAAAAGTATACCGAAGCACGCATATTGTTGAATAAGTTTATTGGCTTGGATGCATTTCGGGCTTAGCCCATCTTCAGCAAGCGGTTAAAACAAAACACAGAAACAAGTTAATTACAGTAATAAACTATCACAATGCATGATGGAGAGGAATAGCGAGAGGCAAGGCGAACTAAAACACTTAGAAACTGGTAAAAAAATGAAAAAATGTTAAAAGATGTTTAAAAAACCTGTGGGAATAGCTGATAGAGTTAGCAGAAAATATAGTAAACAAAATGAAGTACAGAGTGAGAGACGCTAATTTTAAATGGGGACATGGCTACCTACCGCAGCTAGGCAACCAGTAATACAGAGAGGTCCAGACAAGCTTTAGCTAGAAATTTAGTTGAATGCATAAATCAGTTAAGATAGAAATGCAATTCTGTATATCTAATTGGGAGTTTAACAAGACATTATTATTGAGGATGGCTCGCCTTATTTCGATGGATTTCGATCTTTTTCATCTTTATCATAACAGCACGCGAGATGCGTTTTTTCAGTTATTTTGTTAAGTGCTTAAGCAGGACTGCCCTGCTAAGTAAAAACGTCATATCAGCATTCGAATATTGTCAAATTTCCCGTCAGAAAACATTTACTTTTGGAGGAAGTTATGAATATTTTTCCTTGAAATTTGCAGAATTTTCGGATAAAATTTCGAACGTAATTCTCCTAGATCAGAACAGAAATACTGCATACACTAAAGTCTCCCGGAAATGCGCGAAGTGTCGAAGGAAATTTGGCAACGCCTGAAGGCTTATACGGCCTTCTACCTTAGCACAACAGAGTAGGAAAAAGTGACCAAAATCGTGTGTTAACGTTTGAAGTAAAACACGAAATGACAATCTGTCAGTTAATTTTTTGCGTGTTAGTTTTCCCTGTGTCAAATCAACCAAATCTTTGGGTTGAAGGGACCAAATCTTTCCGTTGAAAATCTTCGACCCCGTCATAAATTACGCGGCAGCTGCCATGCAGCAAAGAACTCGGATCGCATCGGTGGTAATCCATAAACTAGCCACTTGTCACAAACTTTGAGTATTCGGAGGGAAACAATCCATGGTTTGGGTCGACTTAACACAAAATTGTGTCGAGCAACTAAGTCTCTTGGGTTGTTACGTTATTCTGACGCAAAAAAGTAACACAAAGTAACACACAGAGTATCATTGAACACGGAATTTTTCTAACTGTGAAGACACATAGTTTTTGTTAGCCTACAAAGTTTCGTACGTTTTTACAAAGATATCTCGAATATTCAATATTTTGAAAGTAAAATTTCATATAACTACGAACTGTCACATTGCACTTCCTTTTTCAGTATGTCCTTCATACATGTATAACCGTCTGGATTGTGAAAACTCTAAATTGTATAGGCACGCACGCCCGGACATGCTCATTCTCAATGCGGGAAACGACACGGCGGAGGATACAACTATTCGTGTTCCTGAGTCGAGATATTGCCTATTCACAGAGATTGAAGGCGCACGCTGGAAATGCAAACGGACATGCTCATCTCAATGCGGGAAACGACACGGCAGAAGATACAACTATTCGTGTTCCTGTGTCGAGATATTGCCTATTCACGGAGATTGAAGGCGCACGCTGGAAATTCAAACGCGGAGGAAGGAGGATACATAAAAATAATTGCTTCGGAAACTATAAGTGAAACGCTGCAGCACACAATTGTAATCGTAACGCTCCATGAGTTGATCGTCTTAATTTCATTTTTATTTACAAACTTAGTTTCATTCGCAAATTATTTCTGTGGTTTTCCTCAATGGCACATACAAATAAAAATAACTCTTAAAAACAACTCTCTAACTCTCTCAACTCTAATAACTCTCTTTTGCTTTTTGTAAAAAAAACATATGCAAAAGATAAAGAAAAAGAAAAGAGAGTAACTAATGAAGAAACATTTATTAGTTCCACAATTGAGAGGTGTGGAGGACATGGCGCATGAGTGCAATTTTTGAAAAAAAATTGAGCTATTCATGTCTTCAAGTAAACCTACTTTTAATGCATGTTCTGTGGAAAATTCGCTCAAAAGTCCCAATTTTGAAGCATCAAAAAGTCAGCTTGAACTTTCTTTTCGTCGTAGCAAGTAATTTCGAAACTTCAGACACGTATTTCTCGAAATAGCAAAAACTGCACTTATGCACATTGTTCTCCAAGCCCCTCATTTCACCTGAGGGTTTTGTTTTTTGCCGCGGTTCATGAACAGTTTTAAGTAAAGATCTCATAGAATTTTATTTTGTAATAAAACAAATGTTGGTATTTGGAGTGTAGCCGAGTGCTAGAAATAATGTGAAATTTTCTTTAATTGTTACCATCAATGAAATCTGTTACGTTGTTTGAAATTAAATTATGACCTTTGTGATATCGATTTTGTGACCCTGATGATGAAGCGTTTGCTTCGAAAAGCTTCGGTCTAAGTTTCTTAATAAAATGTAAGTTTTTTAAAGAAAATTTTTCATTATTTCTAGCACTCGGCTACACTCCAAATACCAATATATTCAGTGGTACTACCTTTCAGACATTGTATTACGATGTTCGCTGATTTTGAAAACAAATGTGGTGACAGCCTTTAATTTTTAAAAACTCTCCTTTTCCTCCTTATTGGTTCATTCGGTAACATAAGGCTCATGAAATTTCTATTCCTCGAAGGGAAATGAATGAAAAGTTGTATGTTTCGACCTCATACCCTCTCTCTATCCTCCGATTTCGCATTTCGTAGTCCGTTAAACACACTCTCACCTCATCCGCCTTTGCAACCCTGCTGGTCATTGTTTTTGCTCACGGTCTCTCATAACCTATCCGCATCTCTCACATCATAACACCGTCATTTTTTGCGCGTTTCCGAGGAGGCCAATTACAAAAACCCACAGCGCGTTTTAATCATTGTTTTGCAAACACTCATTTCTCGGGGATAATTCAATTACCCGCGTAAGTCACCCTTCGATCTGGGAGTTATTTCCAAGTTCGTGATTCTTTTATTCACACTCAAATCGATCGACGCCAGAACCTAAACAGTCCTTTTTCTGGAGAGCCCTACGCTTCATGAAACTAAAGGGATGCTAGGGCTCATCAGATACTGAACATACGCGGTTTCTACATCGAGGATCTCACCGTTATACCGACGGCGCGCTCGGCGGGTGCCTATAGACGTGTCATAATTCCCAACTTTTTTTGACCCTCCCTGTCATATTTCTCGCGGTTGCACCCTCCTCGACAAGTCCCCGAAAAAGGCCGCATTTCGCGCTCTCGAACTCTGGAAGTGCGCGTTTTTCTAGTGAAATTTTGCGTTCCCGCTACAGGTTCTCTCACGGAGTTCCGAGTCCTCTTGGGTATTAATCATCTTCCCGTGCGCTAAAACAAAAGAAATACTATTAAACGACAATAGGGCGAGCGTAAAGACAAAAGAGTCGGCATGAATGCAGTTTTTTCGGTTTGGTGATTCTTAATGAGGGGACTGCTCTTCTTTTCGGCTTGAGAGACGTTGGTAAAAGTTCTAAATGTCCTTAATTTGAAGTTCGTTTGGAATGACGGAAAGGCATGAAAAATGCCCTCGTTATGAACGTTTATGCACTGAAAAAAAAATCTCGGTGCATTTACTAAGAAAAGGGTAAAATTACCAAGAATTCAGGGTTCTATTTGATCCCAGTTTTTTCTTGGTAAAATTGCCATTAATGGAATTGGTAATTTTACCGAGAAATCTCGGTAAAATTATTGAACTTTCTCGGTAATTTTACTGGACCTTGTTAAAAACGCCAATTTTTTTATCGACTGTGGCAGAATTACCGAGATAAAATGGCAAAGTTACCGGGGATTGATTACCAATAAATGTGGTATTCTTACCTAAAAAAAACAGTAAAAATACTGGTTTTTAGGTAAGCTTACCAGTCTGTCTCGGTAAAATTACCAACAATTGGTAAAAAAGTGAGATGGTAAAGGTACCAACGGACCGTGGTAAAAACGCCGAGAATTTTTTTTTTCAGTGTGATTAAGAAATTGAGAAAAGACCAATTTCTAATATTATTGACTTCGGGACCCACGCAGTAATATGACCCAGGCGTTTTTTAAAATATTAATTCATTTTTTTCTTCACCTTTATTGAAATATTCAGGTAAAGGGTTTTAATTTTAAAATCTATGAGTATTAAAATATGAATTTGCTTTTAGGGCTGCATGTAGCACTGATAAAGTCAGAGCTCTAACCTGAGTTGACTGTTTTTTTTGGCACATGTGACCGCCTAAGGGAGAAAAAGACGTAATTCCACAAATATTGATGCAACAAACTTATAAGTTAACACTGGATCTGGACATGAGTTTTTGTTCCATTGTTTTGATTGGAACCATCGCAAATCGATGTACCGGAACTGATTTTCCGAATATCACAACCATCTCAAATCGATGTATGGAATATCGCAAAAATGATGGCTAACAGATCGTAGTCGATACATCAAATAGGTGAGATTGTATCGATATCGTTTGATTCAACGTGTAAACGTAGCCATAAAAGTTAATTTAAAAATCTGAGGTAACTGGTCTTTTGTGATCGAATTTTTATTCTTCCGAGTACCAAACGACAATGAAAAGTAAAACTGTCAGGTATTTTCTCATTTTCAGCTTTTTCAAATTAAATCCTAAAATTTTTGTTTGAGGTTACGTCAGATTCTAGTCGGCCCTAATCCTTGAATATTTGAGAGCCGGAGTATGGATGTGCCAGAATCCCCCTGATGTCTCCTGTCAATAAAAAATAATCTCTACGTTAAACAATTGTCTATAGATGGCTGTAGATTCCTAAACTGGAATAGAGGCCGAATAACCTGCAAAAAAAAAAATTGTTTAAGGTTATGTTCTATTGTTTTGAATCAAACGATACATCGAACCCTTATTGAATAAGATCCATAAATCAGCCATTCCAGCTCTGATTAAGCAGGACCCAGATAAGACATAGTATTTTTACAATATTGGGCAAGTATTGTCAGTATTGTCGCAATATTTACACAATACTGACAATATTTTGATAATATTTTAATCAAAATGATTTTTTTAACAAATATTTAAAGAATCTTTATTAGTATTTTTAAAAATAATATGCTTATACCCAAAATATTATAAAAACATTTTCACAGTATTGGCACAGTATTTCACAATATTTTAAAGTATTGGCACAGTATTTATGCCAAAAGGAAATATGGTGTACACTTTTAACATTGGCTCAATTTTTAGCCAGGCCCAATGTTTGCATAAATATCAAAACAATATTGTTTAAATATTGGCTAAATATTTCTGTCTTATCTGGGGATTAAACAGGAACTTTTAATTGCGTAGAGAGCAAAACCAACGATACAAGTCTCCAAGTGGCATCCTTGCACGAAGAAGACTTGGGCTCTGGATGCAGACTAGACACTCAAGTCCCAATGAACTAACGACTCCCGTGATTAATTTCCCGAAGCGCCGAAGACTCATTTACGCTCAACGTTCCCGACTTTCCCATGCCGATTCCCAAGGATTCCTTGTCGGGCAACACTCTGGTCCCATCTTCGGCCGGGAATCAATTACACTCCACAGACAATACCAGGCGCAAGCAAATGAGCCCAGAAAATGCATCTTCGATTATTGTCGGTTGTCCATTCCAGTTAACTAGTCGAGAGCGGTGCATTCTGAGGAAAAACGTCGTATATGAACCTTCATACGTTGTAAAATTTATTTTGATGAAATAAACATTTTTAAGGACACTTTTAAGTATTTTTCTTCTAACTCTTCGGAGGGCACTTCTCGAAAGTTGTGGAAAGGTTGTGAAAGGTTGTGAAAGGTTGGCGGCAAGGGGTGGAGGAGGAGATCAGAAGGTGCCAATTGCCTGATGATCTCTGGGAGGATAGGGGGCAATGGCGATTGGGTGTCGCAGAGCGCGAGGCTGCGCTATAAAAGCGGCTTTATGTATGCATGTACCTTTCGAAAGACCAAACATTTCTCTTTATAAAATAGACATTTTGAAGGAAACTTTGCGGAATTTTTCTTCTAACTTTTCGGAGGGCACTTTTCGAAAGACCAAACATTTCTCTTGATAAAATAGACATTTTGAAGGAATCTTTATGGTATTTTTCTTCTAACTTTTCAGAGGGTACTTTTCGGAATTTGACCGAACATTTCTCTTGATAAGAGACATTTCCAAGGGAACTCCTAAGTATTTTTCTTCAAACTTCTCAGAAGGCATTTTTTTCGAAATTTGACTCAAATATCCAAAACTTTGAAGAAAAAAAAATTATGTTTATAAATCATTTTTCAAAGAAATGAACTTTTTTCTGCGATAAATTCCTAGGAGCTTAGACTACTCCGTACTTTCAGAAAATGAATTAAAAATGAAAAAATAATGAATTGCATGAACGGACAACCCTTGGGGAAACGATTACCTACCGAAGAAAGCGATTTTTTATTTTTAAAATGCTTATGATATAATGTGCTCGGTACTAGATGGCCTGACAAAATAGGATTATGCCCCAGTCGCTCGTAGAAAAAGAAGAAGAAGAAGAAAGAGAAGGAGAGGAAAAAGAAAAAGAAGAAGGAGAAGAGAAAGAAGAAGGAGAAGAGAAAGAAGAAGGAGAAGAGAAAGAATAAGGAGAAGAGAAAGAATAAGGAGAAGAGAAAGAAGAAGGAGAAGAAGAATTTAAAAAAGTTGGTGACGTAAACCCATCATTCATGAATCAAAGCTCTTCTTCATTGCTAAAAAAATTCTTCTGATTGAAAGGCAGACAAGAAAATCAATATAAGCTCGCGACGTTAACGCAGCGAGACTGAGGCTTGAGGTTTTCCTCCTCGGTGAGTGCTTAGGAGGAGAGAGGTCCCCTCGTGGAATCGCGAGGCGCGGATAATAAATTGCACGGTAGAGAAGATAAAAAGAGATAAATAATGTTCGAATCATTAGGGAAACCGATAATGATCGTCACTAGACGCATCTCGGCGTTTCTGCACAGCTCACAGCAGTTCCCTCCCCTCTCCGACGAGGAAAAGTATGAGTTTTCATGCAAATAAATAGTCCTCTCAGCGGAGCACATTATTGACTCAGTTTTATGCGTAATGATCTAAAAATGGATTCTCGCGAGGAAATGAGTCTATGAGCGAGGAGAACGGGCAGCGATTATCAGTGAAAGAGAACCTACTTTACAGTAGAGCATCACTGGAAAAAAAAACACATTGGATCTGGAGTCCAGACTCTTGAAAACATTGACAAGAAAAAGGACTCTTGATTCAATTAGATTTTAGCTTAAATCAAAAGGAAATCCGCTCAAATTAAGAGGCTTTGGTTCTTGATTTAAGCTTAAATCTGATCGAATCAGGATTATTTTTTCTTGTCGATGTTTTTAAGAGTCTGGACTCTAGATCCAATATGTTTTTTTTTCCAGTGTATTGTTCTAAAGTTCCAGAAAATTTCAAGTAAAAATAAGGTGGGCAGAGTGGTAAAATTGTGCTGGGTTTGCACGCAGAGCAAGTCCAAAAAATTTCAATTAGAGTCAAAAATTTGAGCTCTAACGATTATCAGTGCAATTACAATCATCAGTGCATCAGTAAATTTTTTGGAATTTCTTGGCTTTGCTTCTCCCATAAATTAGTGTGGACCTAGAACACTGTTTTACAGTGCCTTCTTACATTCAGTTCGGGTCACATTTTTAGTGTTTTTTTCTAGTTTTTAGCAGAGAGGGATCAGTTCGTGTAATTGATCTTCACAGTTTCACGTTGGATCGTAAAAACGACATTTCTCAATCTTTATTATTGATGAACCATGATATTCTGGTTTATTACTTTTTGACAAGAAATATAAAATTCTGGAGAAAAATTTCTATTTGTCTGTATATTTTATTGTGAGTTAATTTTCTCCAGCTGATTGTATAAAGAGCTGAATCAGACAACACAAATGGGACCCATCCGACCAACCGCGCGTGTAACACGGAATCACAAAAATTCTTCTTACCGACTTGCGAGGTGGTACGTTCTTCTCCAGGGACTTTTACTTCCTTTGGCAAGGGAAATAATATAAGCGAAGAAAGTTCGGTAAAACCATATTGCTTGGATGGTATGGGACCCTGTTTAAATGGACAAACATAATGGAACCATTTGGTTTGCTCAACCAAATTATTCGGCCCGCTGAACCGAATTTTTCGGTTGACCAGAAAAAATAAGCCGATCGAGTGTTCCGAGCAAACCAAGTTTCATACTTCCCAAACGGTTGGTTTTACCAAGTTTCTTTCCAGCATGAAATGATCTTTTTTAAAAACACGAACCTTTTTTCATGAAACGTACTAACTTGCGTAAATATTTGTAAAAAAGGGACCCAAAACGCGTATCTACTTATACAAATCTTTACACCAGTGAGTAAGTCTTAACAAAAAAATCTTGTGTTTTTAAAAATTGAGAACTTTTGTAGCCTCTTAACGGTATTTCGTGATAATAGGAGCTGTTGGAGGCTGAGAAATTTAGGTTTTTTGCGAAGTCTACGGTAGGGGCATTATCGCAGTTTTGGGACACCTAAAGAGGAAAATATTAAAAAATTTAATCTTACCCAGCAAGGACCCCGCTTCCGAAACTACCAACTCAGCCTCCCTCGCCTTAATGACGTCAATTAGGAAAATCAAAGAGCCAAACGGAAGGAGCTCCATTCAGATTTAGGCAATGCAGGGGGCAGGTCTCATAAAAAGCCTCGCCAGATTTTATTAATTCCCGAAGCGGCGTGAGGAAAAACCGCCGCCGGTTAAAGAGGAACGCCCGCCGATTT
This sequence comes from Bemisia tabaci, assembly GCF_918797505.1. NCBI lineage: Eukaryota > Metazoa > Arthropoda > Insecta > Hemiptera > Aleyrodidae > Bemisia > Bemisia tabaci. The sequence goes on along the minus strand of NC_092800.1, from coordinate 8,446,142 downwards.
CGACAGGAGCCCCATTCAATCCGAAACACATGTCGCGATGCGGCGGGGGGAGGGGGGTGGGGGCACGCGGAACTCGTCGCGGAAGAGATGATGCGACTCGTAAAATATGAATGAAAGCCTGTGTAGAGCGCGCGCAGGCGAAAAAAAAAACCCCTTCCAGAGAAAGGAGCAATAAATTAAGTTAAAATACGTATGCAGAATATTAAAGTCATTTACACTTTAAATCATCCCAGAACGCCCCGGCGACACAGAATTATCTCGTATTGCGCGCAAATAGCCCGGGTCCCTCCCCCGCAGCAGACAAAACGCCGTAACGACATCCCAAGCTTGCCAAATTTCACCAAATTAATTATTTTTTTTCGGGTGTTTTAATAAATTTACCCCTCCTAAATTTCCATATTTACAAGGTATAATCGCGTAGAAAATTCGAAGAAAAATCCAAAGAGAAACCCGTAGAACTTTTCCAGTGAATTTGAAAATTATCGAACGGAAACTTGGCAACGTTGAAATGCTGATACGTCGTTTTGCCGTACGGCGGGTTCCTCCCCCACACGTTCCCTACCTCGCGGGGATGTTAACTTGTAATCTAATTTCCCCCCTCCCCCACCCCGCCCCCGGTTTTTTCACGTCTCTCCACTTTCCCGCTCTTCTTTTAATCTCGCTTTCAATTTGTTTGTACTTTCAATAATTGTCACTGTTAATGTTTCGCGGGGCATCCATCATAGCGCGCGCTTCATTTCGTCGCTCCCCCGACGTTAGGGCGTACCTCGATCTCCGCATGAGCCCCAGAAAGCATGGATTTATATATCAGTGGCGTGGCGTGCTTTGCGATATATCGATTGATCGGCCATATAAACCTATGGAAAAGTATCGATGTACAGGGTGTTCGCAGCGAACACCTTAATAATCGATTCTTTACCACAGCTTCAAATGGGGAAATATCGATAGATCGCAAAGCATGTCACGCCACTGTTATATGTGAATCAGGGCTCATGTGGAAATCCAGATAGGCCCTTACGTCTTAGCGCGCGCTTCATTTGCGGCCTATTTAACGCTTCTCGTTAGCTTTATCGGTCCCTTTTCGGGGCTTCGCGGCGACTTCAAACGGACTTATTTATGCTAAAAGGAACTAAGTGCATGGGGTTTGCGTGTGACATAGTTGCTTTTGGCATAAATGCGTCCAAACGACCCTTTCCGTTGTCGTCGCGCGGTCGCGGGTCGCCCGACGAGTGAAGTTTCCCACACGCTGCCCGGCTTTAATCCCGGGGGAATTTGACGGATAATTTATTTTTTTGATGCAATTGTCTTATTTAGCAAATTAGCCGTGGTATCCAAGTGAATGATGTGCGTTTTCGCGCTCCCCTTTTTCTGCGTTTTCGGCGTATTTTTAGCTGAATCTGCACGGTGCGAAAAGAATTAGCTGCAACGTCGTTTCCTTAAGAATACGTGTGGGATCTATTCCACCGTGCTTAAGAAAAACAACGTATGAGCCATCAAGTGCTGCCAAATTTCCTCAAATAATATCAGAATTTTCAAGGGAACTGTCGGATGTTTTTCTTCAACATTTTCGGACGATTTTTCACCCAATTTAATCTGAAATATCTGAAAATGTCAAGGAAAAATATGCATGCCTTACCTTCAAAATATATGCTTTATCCGGGAAAATTTGGTAACTCTCGAATGTTGATACGGCGTTTTTCCTTAGCAAGGCAGTATTGAAGGGCTTGGAAAGCAAGCAAGATGAGTGCATTCTTCGAAAAAATTGAGATATTATTGATTTCAACCGTGATTTCAAGTGTCCAATCTAGAGTTAAAGAATTCTAGAAAATAAAAAAAAGAAATTGAACTCAACAGTAAATTTGTGGTGAGCGGAAGATGTTTTAAAGCATTGACCCCGTTTTCAAATAAGCTCCGCATTAAAAATATGTCCTCGAATCGTTTATAAAGTAATATGAACGTTTTTAATGCCTGCAGTTGAGCACCTTCCGAAACACACACAATTTTTGCGTATCTTAACAATATGAAATAAAGAGAGGGGAAAATGGAAAATGTATGTAAAAGATGCGAGTGATCTTAAATACACCTTCTTGGAAAAGAAACAGAATTTTCCTTTTTGCTGACAATGCGCTAGGTACTTTCTGAATTATGTGATTCGATTACTCGTTAATACAATTTGTAGTTTTTAGTCATGTAGACATGACAGATACGTAAAATGTGAGATACTTTTTGATTTACTTGTTTTATCAGCCCGTTCCTGAAATTGTGTATCCCTCGAATTTACTGGATTACTAAACTTATCCGACAAGCTAAACAGCCTTGACATACGCATGGCCATAGAAAAATCAGCAAAGCAGGGGCGAAGGACAAGCATACAAGAGAACGGAGCAACGATTTTTTTGTGTTCCTAGCCATGCGCCTTCAAATACTAGCGTAGGTAACCGAGCATTGCATCAGTGTTGTTGTAGTCACCTACTTTAGGGAGCGCTGTCGACTACGACGACCCACGTCCTCAGCCTTGCAGCTTACAGCAGTCACAGCGTGGTGATTTGCAAAGTGAACGACTGTTCAAAGTGCTTCAAACTTAATCTTTCATCAAAATACTTTTGTCATACATTTGACGCTTGAGTCTTTTTCAGAATGAAACAAATTATTCCTGCATATGCTCTTAATTTTAAGTCCAATTTTTAGTATTTCAAGCCATGACGTGCTCGAAAACCTTCATTTACACTTTTTCTACATACAATATAATGAAAACTTCCTACTGATGATCGCTCATAAATGAAAAAAATAACTAAAATCTCGAAAAAAAAGACGCATTTAGCCTGAAAGACCATATATTTTTCCTCCATTTATTGGAAATTCGAGATAACTGTGTGACAGCTTCTAATCGGATTGAATCAAGGTATAAGAGCGAGCATCTATGTGTAAAGAACTTTGGCACTTGAGTCTTTATGAGAACGATGGGACTTTTCAGTTGTTTTTTAGGCGTTCATAGTCCCATTAACTACCCCCACACCCCACATCCCCCTGCATGTCACTTTTCAATAAGATGCATCTTTGCCTAAGCAATACCAAACCACCATAAACTCAATCCTCGCTTAAAAAATGACCAATTAAATATCAGCCTAGAAAAGTTTAACTGAAAATGACTAATATTGGAATTTAGTCAAAAATTTCACTCAGCTCTTTCATCCTTGGGATCTTGCAAATAAGAATCTCTGCGTCCTGCACTGAACTCACTCCGAACTAAAAGATTAGTGTTTTAGGTGTATGCGTAGTTCTCAACTCGCATGCAACTCAGCAGCGAACAAACCGGAATTCTAAGCAATGACCCTGAAAACAAAAAAGTAAAAAAGAAAGACGGAAAATGAACAATTTCTTTTAAAATTATTGTGTCAGGTGTGGGGTTCGAACCCACGCTCACACTGTGAACCAGAGCTTAAATCTGGCGCCTTAGACCGCTCGGCCAACCTGACTTCGTATGCGACTTGCAACTTCATGTCACTCAATTTTTACCCGAAACTTCCATGAAGTCATGAATAATTCGGCTTTTTCAGGTGTTCACACTTAATTAACAATATGGCTTAAAAATTCTCTGGAGTCTATTTAAATATTCATTCAAATTGCGAATCAATAGCATGATTAAAATATGAGAAATCGTGTTAAAAACTGTTGATGTTTCATAACTCACACATAATCAAACACATTTTGGATGAACTTTTTTATTTGGCTTCTGCAGACCTTTAAGATTTTACACTGATTATTTCAAAATGTAAAAGTGATTAAACGAGCTATTTTTGCCTTAGTTACACATGACAGTGTAGATGTGAAAAAAAAGTATTTTCAACACTAACAATAAGCACACTAAACAATGAAACAGTAAGTGAATCGTAAAATGTCAAAAACATTTCAATTTTCGGAAAAATTTTCGAGCCCTAATTAAAAAAATAAATGAATCAGTGAGAACGAAAACACACCAACTCGGTAACTCGAAAATGCTCATTTTTCACTAAGGACAGACAATTTTCATAAAGGTCAATGAAGTTACCGTACCTGTTCCAACTTGGACATTTAAAGTTTCCTTATGTACTTGCTTTTAGGCACCAAAAATATTTTTCTTAGACTAACTTCTTCGCCTTACATGCAGTTTTGTGTGTGTCTTAATTATTTTTTTTTATTTTTTCGAGTTGGTGTGTTTTCGTTCTCACTGATTCAAATGAGTACCCCTAATTTACTAATTTTAACCACTCTCTGTGTAACTAGAAAGTGACATAACTTGAGGAGGGACAAATGAGATTCCTTAGGTAGAATAATTCAATTTTTTTTCTTTCTTTTCCTTTTTTTGGAAATATTTTTTGCACTTTAAATTTTCCAAGGGTCCTCCTTTTTTAGTCAATGATAACGAAATGCCTGAAGAAGGGCTTCTTTTTACTTGCTTCTCAAAAGCTCCCCAGTCTATGTATCAAAGTGTAACGCAACCAACAAAATTAACTTATTCCGATTTTTTCTTCACAGTTTAAAAGTACTCTTAGGGGACTATAAACCCCAGAAGTTTCGTTTCAAGAGACTTAAAAATTAACTGCCGCTCAACGCTCTGAAAACTGAAAAATCCTCACGCTGGCTAAAATACATACATACATACATACATACATATAACTAATAACTATATGTCAGAAAATGAATGACATATATATATTTTTGATCTACGACTCGAGATCGGTGCTTTTTACATGCTCCCAGGTCTAGGTTCCACCATGAGGGAGAACGCAATAGTGTATCTTTCCTTCGGAAAATATACTAGAATGCAAGTCCAGAAAACCGTCTTCCAAACCCTCGGTGAACTCGGGTCTGGAGCCGAGACTGGAGAGCGAGGAAAATTAGGCGATCGGTGTTGGTAATCGGGATGAAAGGGTTCAAGCCGTTTTATGTGTGTGTGTGTGTGTGTGATTGTGTATTCAGGGGCACGTGGCGAGCGCGTCTGAATGGGCACGGACGCGGGGAAGGAGCGCGAATGGTAAAATATTGCTGGGAAGACCTGGATCTGGAAAAGATAGGGTGACAAATTAACCCCTTTGTCAGAATTTGAGCCCTCGTTAGCCGGGGCCGGCCGAGCACAATCGATACTCATTGCGCGCTCGTTAAAACGAGCCGATTATATTACAAACGCCTCGCTGCCGGCCCCGGTTTTAGTTCGCAATGAGCTCGGGTCCACAACGCAGGGATTCTTATTCGATAGATCCCGCGGAGAAAGGAGTTGAGTGAAATTTTTGACCAAGTTCAGATTCTAGTCATTTTGAGTCAAACTCATCTGGACTCATTGGACTTAAAAATAAAATAAAATAAAAAAAAGAATTTTATTCAGTCCCCCTCATTCTTGCACGTGTACACAGTAAAGCTCAAATTTGTTTTTTTTTTTAATAGAAATTTTTGAAAGTTTTGCCGCCTCGCTCGCAGCCAGGAGTTTAGTTCGCAATGAGCTCAGTGTACAACGCAGGGATTCTTATTCCAAGGATCCCACGGATGAAGGAGTTGAGTGAAATATTTGACTAAGTTCAGATTTTAGTCATTTTGAGTGAAATTCATCTGGACTCATTGGACTTAATAATAATAAAAAAAAAAATTTTAATTAGTCCCCCTTATTCTTGCACTGGTACATAGTAAAGCTCAAATTTGTTTATTTTAATACAAATTTTTGAAATTTTTGCCGCCTCGCTGCCGGCCCGGGTTTTAGTTCGCAATGAGCTCGGTCTCCAACGCAGGGATTCTTATTCGAAGGATCCCACGGAGAAAGGAGTTGAGTGAAATTTTTGACCAAGTTCATGATTCTAGTCATTTTAAGTCAAACTCATCTGGACTTATTGGACTTGATGCGATTCGATGTACGCTATATTTTGTGTCAGAGCGACAAGCGATATATCGCATCAGTTGGTTCCATTTTCTCACCCACTCATCATTTTTCTCAAATTTTGAGATCGCAATTCTGTTGTCAGGAAATTGAAGAATTCACGTACCAAATCTGACAAACAAATTCAACGTAATAAAGGTGTGGTTATTTTAAAAGGAAAATTATCGCATTCAAATGCAGTTTCGATATCAGTATCGTGTGCGAGATTTTTCCTCTATAAAATCCACGCCATTATTACGTAAAATGGTACGTGAATTCTTTGGTATCCGGACAACGACAATAGAGTTGCGATCTCAAAATTTGAGAAAAATGACGAGTGGCTGCAAAAATGGAGCCAATCGATACGATGTACCGCATGTCGTTCTGAAACAAAATATGGGGTTCATCGAATCACCTTAATAAAATCAATTTTAATCACTACCTCCTTATTCTTGTACTGGAAATTATTAAAACTCAACATTTTTTATTCAAATTGAAATTGGCCTTATTTTCCCCGCCAAACAGTATGGACCCAGCATTATTTTACCACTTTGTTACCTATAGCACCAATGTGCCACCAAAACTGGCCGTGATGACCGACTTAAGTTGTCCTTTAACTTCGTTTTTATTAAAGTCCAAATCCCTTTCGAATGTATTCAATACGTGTGTGTATCTTGAGAAGTATTTTATCGAGGGAAGAAAGCTCTGGAAAAGACATCATGTTGGCCGAAACTATACCCACCGAAGGAGGCTTGTAAACATTTCTATAATTTCCAGGGGGACAGTAGTAAATACACATTACTTTCTGTAACCTTTTGACGCAATTATAATAAATTGGAAACAATTCGGAGAAATTTGTATTAACCTTTTGACACCTTTCTTTTCTTCTTTTTTTTTTGATCGTTGGGAGACAAATTTCAACAAAATTTTGATTCTTCTAAGCATAGGTGTGAAGAGGAAACGTTTAAATCATTTTTTCCCGTTTAAAGTGCTATCAAAAAGTGAATACCTTTAAATTAAGTGAATTTAAAAAAAAATAAATAAAAAAAATCAGTAATTTATTGATTCAATCAATCGAGATACGTGTTATTCTGGTCTTACCATTGCTGCACAGTCCCCAAAAGTAGATTTAAATTAAGTGGATTAAAAAAAAAATCAGTAATTTATTGATTCAATCAATCGAGATACGTGTTATTCTGGTCTTACCATTGCTGCACAGTCCCCAAAAGTAGATTTAAATTAAGTGGATTAAAAAAAAAAAATCAGTAATTTATTGATTCAATCAATCGAGATACGTGTTATTCTGGTCTTACCATTGCTGCACAGTCCCCAAAAGTAGATTTAAATTAAGTGGATTAAAAAAAAAAAATCAGTAATTTATTGATTCAATCAATCGAGATACGTGTTATTCTGGTCTTACCATTGCTGCACAGTCCCCAAAAGTAGATTTAAATTAAGTGGATTTAAAAAAAAATCAGTAATTTATTGATTCAATCAATCGAGATACGTATTATTCTGGTTTTACCATTGCTGCACAGTCCCCAAAAGTAGCTTTAAATTAAGTGGATTTAAAAAAAAAAAAATCAGTAATTTATTGATTCAATCAATCGAGATACGTGTTATTCTGGTCTTACCATTGCTGCACAGTCCCCAAAAGTAGATTTAAATTAAGTGGATTAAAAAAAAAAAATCAGTAATTTATTGATTCAATCAATCGAGATACGTGTTATTCTGGTCTTACCATTGCTGCACAGTCCCCAAAAGTAGATTTAAATTAAGTGGATTAAAAAAAAAAAATCAGTAATTTATTGATTCAATCAATCGAGATAGTGTTATTCTGGTCTTACCATTGCTGCACAGTCCCCAAAAGTAGATTTAAATTAAGTGGATTAAAAAAAAAAAATCAGTAATTTATTGATTCAATCAATCGAGATACGTATTATTCTGGTTTTACCATTGCTGCACAGTACCCAAAGGTAGATTTAACATCAGTGAAAGATCATCGAATAGAATTCAATGCTCCGTAATCGAATGGCGGGTGGAGTATCGAATTGCTTCCCCGCGTATCAAATTGATTTACCAGGACCATCGCATCAACATCAAAATTGGAGAAATTCAATTTGTGAGGGGTGTTCAGAGGTCAGCGCATGAATCGCATCAAGTGAAAGAACCGATAAATCCATCCTTTTAATGAAGTGTGACTAGTAATGCCTGGGTATTCAATACCTCTTCATTCAGCGCACCCCGAATCTAATCGGGTCTCTTTTCTGAGCCTTTTCCCATTTTGTCCCGCAAGAAAAATACTGTAAATAAATTAAGATTTTTCGTCTACCATTTACTCGGTTCACCGTCCGAAATGAACTGAATGACTGCTGGAAAAAATTCAGAGAGCAGAACTTTTGGTGTTCCATGTCATCTCAACTATTCGGTTATGAAAACGTATAGTTTCCGGTCTTGGTTCAGCAAACCGAACTTTCGGGACAAACCAACAAACGGAGCTTCGGCAGTGAAGTGAATTGACGATCAAAGTTTGGTCATATCGTCGATTCTCTCACGAAAGAACGTAACTATATTACAATGTTGCTAAATCTCTCTCGCTCATTTAATTTTTACTCGGAGAATCTGCGGCATTTCTATCCAAATTTTTGCCTGATTTTTTCTCTGATCTCATTGCAAAAATCAGAAAAATGTTAGTCCAAAATTGATTAATTATAGGCGCATTATTGTAAAAAATTGGATTGTGTAGGTCTTTTTTACAACTTCGCAATATAGTTACGCTCATTGGTTGGGAAACGGGACCGAACTTTCGGTTGCGCGAGCCGAAAGTTCGGTTTGACAAACCATTTTTATTTTTTGACATTGCTTCAACCCACATCGACCACTCACCCATCTTGTCAGTGATTATTACGGTGATTTATTTCCTGCAAAAAGTCCCCACAGAATTAACTTGTTTTTGGGACCAGGTTCTGGTCGTTAACTTTACGAGCTTAAAAAAATTCCGCGTTGAATCACCGAGATGAATTTGAAACGATAAAGGAATAAAAACCACACAAGGGTCTGCCGTAGGCGAAGCGTTGACGGTGCAATAAAGTCGAGCTAAACAAGATGTTGGTTGCACTAAATGAAAACCCCGCTGGAATCAACCCCAAAGATGCTCCCTCTCATCTCTGTAAGGGTGTTCCATTATTCTCAAACCTTGGGTTCGTTCTTGGGAAGAGATGGCGATGAACCATTTGAACTTGCTTTCATCATCCGGAAACTAGTCGATGCCTTCCTCTATATATCCGTTTTTCAGCGATTCTAAGTTAATCATTAATTTAAAGGTAATTTTATGTGCGAACTTCTGAAAGTAAGGGTTTAAATGTTTTATAAAGTTTTTAAAGAAGGGGTGTGTTGTACTATTTGATTCCTTTTGTCTTAGCTTATATTTGCAGTTTTCGACTGACAATATTTTCGAGTGAAAAAAGTAGAATTTTATTGATCATCTTAAAATTCTCGCAAAATATCCGAACTTAGAGATCCCTCTAAAACTTAAAAAGCATACCCAAGAACTTAAAGTTAAGGAGAATTTTCAACAAATAACGATTTGAACACTGTCATGGTGTGGAATTTCAATGTTTTAAATGCATGATATTGAAGACAGATCTTGTATTTTACTTATTAGACAAGTAAATAATTATGGGTTCAAACAGGTTTCGCAGGAATAAACTGAAATGTTCTAACATTCAACCAAGTCCCTCTGTAAAATCTTTCAAAAATGTTGGCGAATTTTCCTCCTGGAAGGAAATGTCGTAGGATTTTCAATGTAAAACATATAATTATTGTTCATAAATAAAGATTAAGGGGCTACGACCGGCCCCTGGCCGCTTTGCGGTTCCATCCCGCGAAGCGCCTCGCGCTGCAGTTCCTATGCGTTACGCATTACTCCTATTATTTTATAATATAGAGAAAGACAAAAATGGAAATTTTCAGGTGAGACTTTGGAACGTTGCAATGTTATTAAACTCCAACGGAGAGGCTGCTTCGTAAAAATTTGTATCTATGTTATTGAACTCCTCACTGGCTCTCTTACTGAAAAAAAATCTCAGTTTATTTACGAAGAAAAGGGTAAAATTACCAAGAATTCAAGGTTCTATTTGATCCCAGTTTTTTCTTGGTAAAAATACCATTTATGGAATTGGTAATTTTACCGAGAAATCTCGGTAAAATTGTTGAACTTTCTCGGTAATTTTACTAGACCTTGGTAAAAACGCCAATATTTTCTATCGACTGTGGTAGAATTACCGAGATAAAATGGGAAAGTTACCGGGAATCGATTACCAATAAAAGTGGTATTCGTACCTGAAAAAACAGTAAAAATACCGATTTTTAGGTAGCTTACCAGTATGTCTTGGTAAATTATCAATAATTGGTAAAAAAGTGAGATGGTAAAGGTACCAACGGACCGTGGTAAAAACGCCGCGAATTTTTTTCAGTGCACTCTTTCAATTTTCAGATGTGTGGCAAAGTCGGTAAATTAATACCCTTTTAAAACTCCATATTCCATCCCTTGAGCTCTGCGGGTCTCTTGCGCGTGCATCACCCCGTGAACGGCGGCGCGCTCGTGGCGCGGATCGTTTAAGTGCGTATAAAAGCGCGAGCGGTGTAATTTTTCCGGAATCGGGATTTCGACCGCAGATCGCGGATCGCTGAAAATGTATCACTTAACTCTCGGCGGGTGGCCTTTTATGCATCCCCTGATTAAAAACTTCCTGTTGGCATGCTGAGAGTGGTTCAAAGTCAGGACAATTTGTCTCTCGGCCCCGCGCCTCGCAACCCCCCCCCCCCCCCTACCCGCGACCACGAGTTAACAGTCTCCCTCTTGCGCTTGCCCCGGCGTTGCCAAGTTGATACAATTTTGATTGTTTTTGCGTGGAAAATGGAAGGGATGGGACTCTCAAATGCTTGAGATACATTACAGGCTTTTAAGAAAAATAACCCTGAAGCTCCAGATCATTCTCGCTCATTTAACGGGAAACTTTAGTTTTGTATTTTGACGGAGTGACCGAGATTGTCTGATGTGATAGTGAGTCAATTCACTAAAGTGCCAATGCCACAAACATTAATTTTTTTTTAAAAGTAAAAAAATTTAAAAATTAGTATAAAAAATTACCATTTACTAAAAACACTGACTAACCACTACCGTTAAAATTCATCCTTTTGACATCAGAGGAAGTGCATATGTTTTCTTCTTCGCAAGTTAGTATTTTCTTCGTTTTATTATAAGAAAAGGCATGGGCTATATAAGATTAATATTTATTTACATAATCAAAACACCAATAGTATTTCAAACTTCAAGTTTTAAAGGCATTAATAATCCTTACAGTCTCCTCTCCATGGTTGGTCTGACTCTAATATTTGTGTGCGCTCCGAGTAACTGGTAGCAATTTACGATGATACCACTATTCGATCACGTGGGAGCCCGTAATGCCTACTCTGAAAATTGAAGGCAAACTGACATGACGTTAAAGTCACGTTTTCGCTTTTAGTAAAGGCGCCTACAAACCTAAGTGGATACTTCACGCATTGCACAATGCTTGAAGTATACACTTAGGTTTGTAGGCGCCGTGTGCGCTCCGAGTAACTGGGAGCAATTAACGATGATACCACTATTCGACCAGGTGGGAGCCCGTATTGCCTATGCTGATAATTGAAGGCAAACTGACGTGGAGTTGGAGTCATCTCTCCGCGTTTGGTAAAGGTACATTTTTGTAAGCGCTCCGATGAAAGTGTGGAATTTCATGATGATACTACCATTCGACCACTTGAAAGCTCGTGTTGCTTCAAATGGATAGTTCCTACATTAAAATGGTGATTATCATCGGAGGTTTGGTTTGTTACGGAGGCTAGAGAAAAATTGCATTATATTTTTCGGTTCCATCTCTGAAAAATCTTTAAATTATAATTAAATTTTAAATTAAAAAAACGGCACGAAGGAAGAACTAATATTACGCCGGTACATACAATTTTCCGACATCAAGAGGTCACACCAAGGGTTTAGGAATAACTTTAAAATCGTGGGATTGAAGTACATGGTAAGATTTTTGCATCGTGACCGAAATAATATATAAAAGGCATGAAAAAAGTTATAATCTTGGCAACGTCAGGCTTCTATCCCAGCTTTATCCTGATTTTATTGTTCTTTTATATCATTACGTCATTGTCCCCGGATTTCACTGTCCTCAACTTTTCCATCTGTGCCAATAACTCTCCCTCTTTCTTTTCCTCCCTTCCCGTCCTCCGGCCTTTAATCCTCGGCGTTCCCACTTTCTTGTATTCACTTTAGTGCGTAATTGACTTTAATTTGTTTTTATTGAAACTCATCGACTTTGAAGCAGGGGATATGCAGGGATTTTGTGTTGAAGCACCACAAAAACATAACACATTTTCGGTGCGGGACATAATATTTATGTCTGAAAATGAGGATGTTAGTATCGTAGATAAGGCAAGTGTGAATGTTCTGGAGGATGATTAGATAAAAGGGAGACTTACTAATTGTGTCAAGTTTTGTCAATTTTGCATCTGTTTTTTCTCTGATTTCCATCATGAAAACTTCATGGCAATTTCAAAGGCGTATGCCTTAAATATCAGATCCTTATTTATATTAAATCAGTTCGGGCAGGAACGGACAGTTTTGCCCAAAAACTATTGCTTTTTGAAATTCATCAACAACGAATGAGTATATGTTATTCATTACACATTCAGCTAACAATAAGATACCGTATGGAAGGCATTTAATCACCGCATTTTACTTTTTTTTTGAAGGGGCCACAACGTAACGTGTAACAAAATATGGACTAAAAATATAGAGTTATTAAGAGATTTATTGTAGACTGCAGGGCCGGATTAAGGGGGTGGCCACATGGGCCGCGGCCCATGGCGGCAAATCTATAGGGGCGGCAAATTTTGCAATTTTTTTAAATGTAGGTAAAAAAAATCGGATTTAGAAAAAAAAAATTACAAACGAGAAAAGGCGACAAAATCTCTAATTTTCTGAGAGTATAGTAATTTCTACTTTTGTCGTCTTTCAGTGATACAAGAGGCAGCACCTTTGATTAGTCGAGTTAAGAGAGAAACCAAACACTCACTTTGGCCTGGAACGGCGCGACTTACCTGGAGAGAAATGATGACGAGGACTTGAGATGAAAAGGAGAAGCCCTCGGCGCTGCGATAGGCATGTAACACATATTAGCGCCTACAAGACTGCACGAATACTTCACGCATTGCATCAAACACACTGCGGTCATTGCGGACAGCGTGAAACGGATAGCGCCTGCAAGAATGCATGAATACCTCACGCATTGCGGCAATCACAGTGCGATCAGCGTGAGACGCATAGCTCCTACAAGACTGCGTAAATACTTCACGCATTGCGTCTAACACAGTGCGGTCTGCGAGGCGCGGCGGCGGAAGTTAAAATCATTAATCCACATTTATGTTTGTTCTTTCATAATTTGTTCGCTCATTTCTTATGAATGGAAGGCCTCGTCCACACAGAGATAGGTTTACGAAACTTAACTTTCGCGCAAAGTTCCGTGAACTTTTGCTAGACGTGTTGACAGGGCTTTCCCAAAAAATGTGTTCAACACCAGTAAACGCGTCCTATGCATTCTCCCCCGCTGGCACGTTCATTTGATGGTTCTCATTGATTTTTTTTTTTTTTTTTTTTTTTTTTTTTTTTTTATTTGCACAATAATCAAAGTTTGTACAGTATACACTTATAGACATGTTAAAATGTCTTTTAAAGCTTAGTTTAACTGTAAGGTTAACTTAACTATAATATTTTTACATTTTAACTGTAAGGTTAACTTAACTATAATATGGTTCTCATTGATGTTTCAAAACGCATGAGAAGGGGGCGGAAAAATACTAGCGGCCCATGGGCGGCAAGTAGGTAAATCCGGTCCTGGTAGACTGCTGGATTTATTTCGATTTCGGTTGGTTTGTTTTACTTCTTTGAATTTTTATGTATTTCCGCCGTTTTTTTTTTTTTTTTTTTTTTTTTTTTTTTTTTTTTTTTTTTTTTTTTTTACCGAGGAGGCTCCTCTAATCGTTTCAATTCTTATTAATGGATCGAGCGAAGAGAAACGAGACGAGTCTCATTTTAGAAAGAAATAGGATGAATAGTCCACAGGAACACATCATGTGCCCGGAAGAAATTATTTTAAACAGTGCAGACCAAAATCAATAACAGGTCCAAAAACTAGTTCATCCCGCTAATCTGAATGCCAGTCCAGCGCTTGAAGTCAGGTCCTGCAATAACAACGACAAAATTAGCACGTTCGAGTGCACGAACAAAGTAACAGAATGATACATGAGCGGGTTAAACATCTACGGGTTTCTCCAAGTACACGCATGATCCGACTGTCGCTGGCCTCAAGCTATTCCAGTGATACAGAAACCCACTTGATTCTACTAAAAGTGGAAGAAAGAGGGGAGAGGAAAAAGTGGCGGTGATTCCTAGTGGCCATTTTGAATTCGAGGCCATTTACAGAAACATTCGCACCGACGGATCCAAACCCATGAATGTGGTCCTCGTTTCGATTTCCAGAGGCGCATCTTAATTGCATCCATTTAACTCCGTTATAAATAAGCTACCACATGTAAGAATAGGGTATGAGAAAAAAATTCTGACGACTGTTAAGTCGATACGCTATTTACGCTATTTTTAAATTTGATAGACTGATGGACTCATGATAATACTATTTTTTGACCAAAAATGATATTGAGTAACTCCTTAAGCATTGCATTGTCCTGATAGTGACAGGTTGAATGTCAGATATAATAATTCGCGAAGAGAGTTCGTCTGACTAGAACATGTTTGCAAAGAAGATTGCTAAACATGTCGCGCATCAACTTCCATCAATAGAGAAATCAGGAGGTCTCGGAGCTTATAATATAGATAATTTTAATCCCCGCGCATAGTTTGTATATTCAACGAGAAGCTCTACATAAGTTACGAAGAGCTCAATAAGGGGTTGAACTAAAACAGCGGCTAAATGTGGCGTGAATGATCGATTTATCGATATTTCCGCATTTGAAGCTGTCGTAAAGAGTCTATCATTAAGGTATTCGTTGCGAACACCCTGTTTATCGACCTTTTCTCCATAGGTTTAAATGGCAGATCAATCGATTAATCGCAAAGCACGCTACGCCAGTGATGGAGCCTCTGAAAGTCCCGTCATCAGGAAATGAAAACATATCATTCTGATCAGATGCGGACTGACACACAGTGCCTTGAAACAGTGTTACTTTTCTTTGATAACATTTTCCAGGTTTCCCAATTCTTGATGATCAAAAAGGTTTAATGTGTATAGTTCCATACATCACATTCCCTGAGAATAGTTGGTTTAAAATTAGATTGAACTTACCGGACTGAAACACCAAGTGAACGCACTCCTCCAATTCATGATCAAGTCGGCCTTTGTCTATCACCGTCAAATTACTCTGAGTAGGATTTAATAAAGGTCCAGCAATATTTTCGCGTTCTGATTGCAAATTAAATTATATTGGTTGATTTATTATGAATTTTTAGCTCCTTCGAAGTAACCAAGCCACTATTTGACTCACTATTGATCGACGCACCGCCATCTATCTTAAAAGCAAAATTATTAAACTCCAACATTAAATATCACCTGAATTCAATTTGCTTGTATTTCGAAAATATGGTAAAATATTTTAGATTGAAAACATCATTAAAAAGCTGTATGTTAATTTTTTTTGTTTAAAAAAAAAGAAAAACTCAAGAGCACGCAGATCTGAATCAGTTAACTGTGCGTCTTTTGAGAAATTACGAAATCCGGAAAGAGTAATAATTTCCAATCTTTCAGCTTTAGAACATTTTATCTCATATTTTGTGAACGAATGGACTATGATTTGATGCATTCACGCCACCTTACGATTTCATCACTTTATCAAAGATATTAGACTAAAAACCTAAAATTCATAAACTCGTTTTTGCAGCAAGTGACACGTCAATGATGAATGCAGAGAATTGTGTTTCTTAAGAAAGCGACACTACCAACTTTCTGTCACATTTAATTTCATATTTTTTCAATGTGGGAAATGCATTTTTTCTTTCCAATGTAACAGTCTTTGAGAAACTAAGTTCATACTTGTCTACTTTCACCAAGGCCGCATGCTTAGTTTTATTGTATGCACTTGTGCACATTTTTATCGCTTTTGTTGTTTATCTCTGCAATTTTGGAAATAAAATTTTTCGAGTGACCAATATTGTTGAATAATATTAAAAAATTGAGAGATCAGCCATGCCGATGCGGTTAACGTTGCATACTTGATTATTGCGAAATTTCAATATTCACATCTTTTCTATAAGATGACATTAGACTTTTCAACCTGTGCACTAATTATAAGTTTCGCATGTAATTTTATTGGCAATTAAAAATGACGTGTTTTTATGTTTTTTTTATTTTTTATTTTATTTACTGAGTGGATGACTTTAGCGACTAAACGTTTTTCCTCCGATTGAAGTGAATAATGCGGTACGCATCCTTTCCTATTGTATCAGGACTACACTAGGTCCTAAATTTAAGTACAAAGCATCAGAACCTTTTTATGGATAATTTCACGGAGAACTATGTGTTTTCTTTTCGTTGTATTAAAATTATTTTAACCTAGTATTGCCTATTTTTAATTTTTTGACTCCTTTATCATTACAATGAGTGAATCCAGATAAGCAGAATGGATCACGAGGAAAGAAGAGTAGTTTTCCGTTGCAAGGAAATTGAACTCTCATGGCGTATTGAGAGATTAAGTAGATTTTTTAGGACAATATTTACTCTGAGTGTCCTTCTAAGATTACAAGTCCTTATTTCCATAAAAATACATTCTAGGTACAAGTATGACAGTTCAAAGTTATTTTAGCGGACGGATCCAAAGTTTATAATCTTAAGAATTTTCTTTGAGAAGACAGAGGCTAAAAATTTAAAACGGTAATTTTAGGAGCTCAGTACTTTGCTAATTTGACGTGAAATTAAAATGTGATCACTCAGGATATATATTCTGTCATTTGCTTGCTTTTCTGCGTATAAAAATAAATGAGATAAGTAAAATTCATAATGAACATTAATTATGCTTTTTGAGAATTACTTTCGAGCTACCTTAAAATTCAAAGAGTACACCGAGTCAAATTCAGTCGATGATTCCTGGACGAGAATTGGACTGCATTTTGCGATTTGGAACTATCAATTCTGGCCCGGTTTAAAAACAACGTATGTGCCATTAGTTTCCCTATGCACTTAAGTGTTTTTTCAGATGAGCCAGGATTTATAGTTCCAAATTGCAAAATGCAGTCCAATTGTCATTGTCGAGTTAACTAAAAATCTCATTGAAGTCAAAGGCAGTCTATGAAATAACAGGAGCGGAAAATAAAAAAATAAACGGAAATTCTCGTCTCAGATTTATCAACTGGTATTTCTACAGTGTGACCGTGACTCTGAAGACATGTAGAATCACCCTTAAGGCGAAGATGGGACAGAATTGTGTATTGTTCCTTTTGTTTTCAATAATTTCAAGTTTGACTCCAATACTGAGTAGACGGGAATAATTTGTCTTTCAATCGATTTGTCTTTCAATCGATTTGTCTTTCAATCGATTTGTCTTTCAATCAACCTCATTTACCTCTATTCAGCTTTTCAAAAATGGAGCATTGTTTTGACTAAGATGAAGGTACTGCGATAGAGGTTTTTTGACTCCTTCTTCCGTTATAAACTTGTTTTTTTTTTTTTTTTTATTTTAATCATTTTTCCATCTTCACTGTCAATGAAATAAAATGCTGTTCGATTTCTCAAGAAAACTTTCATTTTCCCTGATTAATATGTTCTCCTACAGTGAATATACAAGCATCATTTCCTGAAGGTATACTGTTTATTTTCAAATTTAATTTTATAATGAAGAGATAATTCTTTTTTTAAATGTTGGAGCCATTTGTTTTCTTTTTTGTAAACTAACGGAGTTTGAACAAGATATAGAAATCTGAGTTTGAGGACAGGGATGAATGATGAAGCAGTTATAAATTTTATGGCATTTATTTCCAAGCTAACTTTACAATAATCAATTAGTTTTTCTCAAGTTTTAAACTAACATAAATAAAGGCTACATACATTCATAATTACAATCGCTCACTGAACAATTAATCAACATATCATTTGTACAATATATAATCATGTCCATAGAATCTAAAACATGTTTAGATTATTTTACAATTTGAAATTGCTTTTTATATCTTACTTATTCAATAATTTTTACAGCATATTTACAGACTATACATTACTGAAAGGACGACAATCAAAGGATAAGTCGTGGATAGAAGTGAAGAAAGCAATTTCGTAACATCAAAAACAAAAATTAAAATGCAAAATAATCACACGATGATAAATTTGTAGAGAACTTCCAGGTTCAGACCATAACACATTGTTTAAATGATCACACACGTAATATTATAGTTGCTATTCTGAGTCTCTTTCTCTAAATTTGAGCTCGGAGGAAAGTTCCTTTTCTGCCATTAGGTAAATCACAAAAAACAACAAGACAGTGTCTAAAGGTTTCGAGCCAAATTTTCAGTGAATGATTTTAAACGGTGCCTCCTAAAGGTGTAACATTTTTTTTAGCTCTCAGAATACATTACTTACGTAAAAACAAGACCTCTTTTAGGGAGACTCATACATATGATGAGTTTAACAGAGTTTTTGATCAGGAAATTTACATAATAGTTCCGCGAAATGAGGGAATTTGCGGCACGTTTATTTGAGAAATTAATGCGTGCTTCAAACTGAAAAAGACCAGTAGCAAATGCGTGTGCTGGTATCAGCATGCAGGAATTAAAATTGCTGAAACTGTTAATTTCCAATTATCGATAGAATGGAAGCTGGCCTGAATAATAATAAACCGTTCCTAGTATGTTATTATTCCTTTGATACCCGTGAGAATGTTACTTAGGGTTATTGTCGGTGAAAATTGCACAAATTGTATTTGGTCAACTTTGATTGCATGCAAATAGTACTGCGTGCAAATAATTCGGTAATAGTTGCGGACGAGCCTGTAATCTTTTCCTCGTTCGTGCAATTAAAGGCTTTTTGTCGTGTGCCAGTGTTGCCAGACGGGCAATTTTAATGTAATATATCATATCATGGTACCAGATGTATGGAAAATTCGGTCAGGAGAAAAACTTGACAGCTTCCTCACAATTATTCAGCTAGGGCCTCTAATTGATCAGATTTTTGAGCTACGTAGTAATTGCTGGTTGAGCAAAAGAGATTCTTGGTATTAGAATTATAAAAGAAGGTAGGTACAGAGGGTATATTCTGCTCTACCTACTGAATATCATACAGGTACAGACAGAGCCATAAAGCGAAAAATTCGTTGAAGAATATTGAAATGACGCTCTTGAATTCAATTTAGGACATAAGAAACTTTGACAAAAATTTAAAACACACACTGAAAATTCTTTCTCCGTTAGTAAGTACAGCAAAAATTGACGAGATATTCGACTTTAAAGTTAACAACGTGCGTTCCGTTTCTAACATGTTTTGTTACACTGAAAACTGATCGATCTTTTTACAATACTGCTCATAATTATACGATTTGAATTTTACCTTCGCATGATCAAAAAAAGGTTAGGTTTTTATAATTTAGATTACCCACATAATTAGACTAAAACATGATTTGTGCAGAGAACAATTTGATATAATGACGTTTAAAAGAAAATCGTTAGAGAGTTTAGATGCCGGTACTTTCAGAGTGACAAAAAACTTAACTGACACTGTACAAAAAAGTCTATTTCAGTGATTTAAAACATGCACAGAAATGAAAACAGAGACACTTGATCATAGTGTGCACAAAAAAGCACAGTCAATAGACGTATGAGCTACATTTAACAACGAGATGGATTCTATTTATTTATTTTTTTTTATGATTTTTACTATGTAGTAAAAAATATAAATAAATAAAAAAGGCTGGGAATTAACTTTCTTCACTCTATGATATGGCAGGTAAAGCACCGAGTGCAAAAATAAAGAGAAATGTTTCATTGTCGTTGTCAGTGAATGAAGTGCACCAATTTTGCAAATTTGTTTGTTGAAAATCAGTCAATTTTCAGGTCATTGGGAATAAGAACAGCTGCGGAAAGATATTTACGTCGAATTGGCGTGGGAGAAATAATTCTCGATCACAGACATTCTCGACTAATCACAAAGTGGAAATATTTACAACGGAATTGAGGAGTCTGGTTCTCCCTCTCCTTACGACTTTTGCCAGTGGCGTGGCGTGCTTTGAAATATATCTATTTATCCGTCGTTTAAACCTATGGCAAAGAATCGATAAACAGGATGTTCGCAACGAGCACCTTATTTGTCGATTTTTTACCATAGCTTCCAATGGAGAAATATCGATAATCGATCGTTCACGCCTCGCCACTGACTTTTATGTCAGCCAGGCTGATTTGTCATGAAAAATTTGAGTCATTCGTTTCGCTACAGCAGATCATCGAAAGCTGTGAGATTGTTCGTTGGGAAAAATCCAGTTAGTGGAGATACAAAGTATTGAAAGGGTTTTTTTTTCACCAATTCATGTTTTATGTTGACTAACATTTTGGTGGAATGGAAACGTTTTAAATTGTGAAAGAAATTTACGAATTAATGTTTAAAAAATTAATGACTTCATTGATATATTTAAATAATTTGAAGCAATGACAATGTTGAACAGAGAACTCTCATTTATACGGTTATTTTCGTTATTAATAGCGATAATGAAACGAAACGATGTACAAAAATTCAATCAATTGTGCGTTCTTCCTGAAGAGCGCAGACAACTGATTTACTAGACAAAAGCAGTAATGAACACAGCGCAATGTGGTGCTCTCAAAAAATTGTATCGGAGCAAAGTGATAGAAAAAGTGAGCGACGGGGGAATGATGCGATCCTATTGGTTGAAATTGGTGGATGCTATAGTCTAATCGGACTGCATTTTGCAAATAGGGACTAGGTCTTTAAAGATATAACATATGTGTCATTTGTTTTCCTATGTCAATAGGTGTTTTTTTGTGTGATCAAGAGATTGTTGCTCCTAATTTTAAAATATAGTCCAATTATAAGGGGGGAAAATGATGGCCTTATCTAAAGGATATCTCAAGGGTTCCTATTGGTTAGTCTATTAATTCCTTCTATTGTTCATTGTAACCATCTCCTTCCCCCATTACTGCCCTGCTAATAAGGAAGAACGCCGTATGCTCTTTCGAGAGTTGCCAAATTCCCTTCGGTAAAGTGTTTATTTTTGAGGAAAGTTATGAATATTTTTCCTTGGAATTTTCAGGAATTTTAAGTGAAATCGTGAGCAAAATTTTCTGAAAAAACGGACCGAAAATATTCATAG
Organism: Bemisia tabaci; assembly: GCF_918797505.1. Taxonomy (NCBI): domain Eukaryota; kingdom Metazoa; phylum Arthropoda; class Insecta; order Hemiptera; family Aleyrodidae; genus Bemisia; species Bemisia tabaci. The sequence goes on along the minus strand of NC_092800.1, from coordinate 8,424,832 downwards.
TTTCACCCGGGAATTCGTGCTTTATCAAAGGAAACTTGGCAACGCTAAAGGTTCATACGGCGTTCTTCCTCAGTACAGCAGATTAGGATCGCTCCATTTTCCCGTCGTTTCCTTTGTACCTAGCTTTGTCCATAAAATTTAACAATCAGCCCACCGCGGGCTAATTGTTGAAATTGATAGACAAATCGATAGACAAAGAGGACATAGAGAGCATGGAGCAATCCTATTGGCTGAAATGGGTGGCTCCTATAGACGAAGGGAGTAAATGATGGACTAACTATAGGGTCTCTCGTGAGTTCCTGTTAGTTAATCTATCACCTACCTCCTTTGTCAGTTTCAACCACCCGTTTCCACCAATAGGATCCCTCAATATCCCTTTTGTCTTCTTTGTCCATCGCTTTGTCTATCAATTTCAACAATGAGCCCACTGGAACAACTCAGTAGGATCTACTGACATGAAGGGTTCACGATTTAACGAAATGACAAAATCAGCCGTGGCTGACCGGAAGACCCCGGCGGGGGTCTGGCGGGGCGAAAGACTTGGGTCATCCTGGGGCCTGGCCCGGGGCGGGGGGGCGACTGGGGGCTCACGTGGCGCGGCCGCCGCCCCACCCGTCTCAGAGGAGCCCCGGCTTGACGTCCATGGCGTCGCCGGAGAGGGGAGTTGACCTGCCCGCCGTCAGGCTGGCTGTTCTCCTCGGAATCCGAACATGACTCGGAACTTCCCTTCTTGCTCCCGTTGCCGTTGTGGGTCTTCACGTGTTTCGCGAGGTGGTCGGAGCGCATGAAGCGCTTGTTGCACACCGGGCACGCGAACCTTTTCTCCCCGGTGTGGGTCCTGAGGTGTCTTTGAAGTTCGTCGGACCGCGTGAACCTCTTCCCGCAAAACAACCAGTTACAAACGAACGGGCGCTCTCCGGTGTGCCACCTCAGGTGGGCCTTCAGGTGGGAGGTCTTCCCGTAGACCTTCCCGCAGCCCGGGATATGGCAACTGTGAATGTTCTTCTTGCGCAGGTGCACGCCCGCCGGGCCCAGCCGCTCGGCCTCCTGGCAGTTGGGGCAGTCGCACGTGGCCCGCCGGTGTATCTCCGTTGAGATCGCGGGGAGGGCGCCTGGGGCGACGAGACGCCGGAGACAGAGGCGGGGCTCGTGGCGGCGTGGCCGAGGCCGAAGGAGCCCTGGCCGGGGAGCATGGACTTGTAGGTGTCCTGCAGGAGGTGCTGCCCGGAGGACAGGAGGTGGGCCGTGTTGGAGGCGGCGAGGCTGTGGCTGAGCGAGGAGTAGTCCGGCTGGTAGTTGGCCATCTGGGCGTGGCCGACGTCGAGCCACCCGCTGGCGGCGTTGTGGACGTCCCACCAGCCGGCGTTGACCTCTGGTTTGATGGAGCCGTGGTTGAAGGCCCATGACTCGTAGGGGTGCCGGCCGTAGACGGAGCCGAGGGCGGCGTGGGAGTCGACCTTGCCGAGGAGGGGGGATTGGTGGGGTGAGTCCTGGGCTTGGGCCGAGCCGGGGAAGTAGATGTCGCTGCCGTAGGAGGCGGGGGTCGTGCAGCTCGAGGTGGCCGGTCGACTGGAGTAGACGGAGCTGGCCGGCGTGGAGGTCGCCGAAGAGCGCTGCGGCAGGCCTGAGGAGGGGGTCGGGCTCCCGCCCTGGGGGGACTTCTTCCACGGGTGGAAGCCTTTCCCTACGACGGCGTCCGCCAGAGGGGGTGGCGACTTAGATGAGAGCTTGTTGCACTGGGCGGCGAGCATCGCGAGAGGAGTTCCACGGAGACCTGGGTGTTCCTGAAACACACAAAAAAAAATGCTGAGGTTAGTTTTCGAATATTTGTATCAACTCAAGGCAATGAAACAGCTGAAAGAATCAGAACCACGTGGAGAAATAGTTAACGTGAGGTTAGTTTATATTTGTATCAACTCAAGGCAATGAAACAGCTGAAAGAATCAGAACCACGTGGAGAAAATTTGACAAATAGACATTCGCACATAGTAAAGTGGCAATGGCAGGCAATTTTACCTGCGGGAGAGTAACACATGACTCCGGGAAACGATTCTCGTTTTGCTCCCTTAGCGGTTGTGGTGTTAAATCTTGAAGAATGAGCCCAGTTAATTCAACCATGAGCGGATTGATGGTCAAACTCTGTCCAATACTCCGTTACACAGTCAAAAATTACCCGGATGATTTCAAGTTATAGTGATTTGCACTCGTGAAAATACACAGAGGCACGAGCGTGGTAAAGTTATTCTCGGCAGAAACGATTCGAGCTTTCCTCCGAGTCCACGCGTTCATAGCAACAAAGCACGATACAAGTGTTTCAACTCCTGCGTAGTTAAAATTGCATATGTATAGAATTGAAGGCGAAATCAGTTTTCGCTTTGATTTCCGCTGATGATTTATTTTAACTACTGAGAAAACCTCAAAGAATGGATCTGCATGATACCTAATATAAAAAAGTAAGATTTCAAAATTTCCTTCCTTTGGAGAACTATAGTACGTCAATGTGTACGGACAACATTAGAATAACTTAAATGCTATCTGAACACACGAGTACCGCCAAATGAAAGGAAAACATTGAATTCTATAGTTATTAATCAAATTTTGTTCAAGTGTTTCGTTATAGAATTCAATGATTACCGTATAGGATCCCATGCGAAACTAAAGGAGCGATTTTCCACAGGAAAAGCGCCATGAAGGATAGAATTGACACAATTTTTACTGCTCAGTGTCATTTCCTTGTAACAATCTTCCCTAAAAACAGTTAAGGCTTTATTCAGGTTCTCTGGAGAGACTGAGGACTTTTAAGGGGAATTGACTTGTTTGAAAAAGCAATGCCACAGGCTACACGGCATAGGCTCAAACGGACCCTAAAATCTTAATCACCTCAGCCCTGGTCTCTAAAATTGGTGCCCAGGGATGGAACGGAGGCCATTAAACCTCGCGAGTGGCCAGACGTTATCAACATACGCACAGTGGGTGCAACTCTAATGGTTGGAATCAAATAGGAGAGATGGAACGCGTAAGAAAATTGTTTGTATGGGGTTGTAGGAAGAGATCCGTCAGTTTGCTGTAAATAAAGATGAACAATATTATCTATGAGCCCGAAAATATGTAATTCACGGAATAAGGAAAATAAATAGAAAAAATCAGGTTCACTGCAAACGATTACTTTTGATAATTATAAACAAGAGAAATTTAAACAAACCCTCTTATGTTGATATTGGTTCGATTTGCGTTGAAATCAGCACAGAAAAGAAAAAATGACCGAAGGCGCGGGTGACATTTTATCCCACTTCATAAAATTAACCGAATTTTTAGTGTTAGTTTTTTCCTTCAGAGCAGAGTTCTATTCGAAAGGAGCGTTTTACTGAACTTTGTGGTTTTAAAAATCGATTTTTAAAAGTTTCAATGTTCTGGAACTAGATTGCAGGTCAAATCACCCAATTTTAGAGGATTGTAGCTATATGATTTTTATCTGTATACTTCATTAAGCACCCTTTTTTGTGGAAATAGACAGCACATACAGGGAAGGCGCCATCTGAATTCGAATTATAGAGGGGCAAATTGACGGATTTACGCCAAAAGATCTTTCGGTCAAAGGTCTCTTTTAGGCACCCAGATACATAAACAGTTGACTTCGAATTGTAGAGGGAATGTACCGTCTTATTTCGAATTATAGAGGGAAGGTCATATTTATTTCCCACGCTTCGAATTACAGAGAGAATTTTCGTCGCAATTTCGAATTATAGAGGGCCGCGCTAGCTAAAAAATTTCGAAATAACGAGGGGAGAAAAATACATTGATTTTCTTCGAATTATCGAGAGATTTTCAAGGGAAACAGACTTTTCTTCGAATTAACGAGGTTTTCGAATTATCGAGGTTCGAATTATCGAGAGTCCACTGTATGAAGTTTTTGATTCTTAACGGAAATCAAAACTAGATCATAGCACCCCTGACGATCTCACCATCAGTCGGGAAAGATGCACCTCAGGTGGTCGCCACCGCAAGCTTCCTTTCCGTGAAATCATATTCCCAAAATCGGGTTTCTAGACCGCAACCCTCAAGAGCCCGGGTTTTGGCCGTTGAACCTGGAACTTTCGCCCACTTTGGGGCTCCCGCGGAAGCGGCGAGCAGATCGGGCGGGCAGACTGTTATTGGTGGATAAAAGAGTATCGCGACGGGGCGGGCGCGGGGAAACGTGGGGTGGTTTTTCGACCACACCCCTTGGGCCCCCTCCCCCCGCGATGCGCCCTCCCCCTGCCCGCCCCCACCCCTCGGCACGCGCGCCGACCGGAAACCGAGATAGCTTTTCGAGCATGGAACCAGGACCGGAAACATCACCCGAGCGCGGGCGCACTTTCGATAGGCGCTGTTGCCGAATCGTGCAATAAAGGTCGTATTTTTATGGTAGTTCCGTTAAAAGCGCCTTTTCTTAGGGAGGCTCCAAGGGGTTTATATTGTGACTGACAGAGGTTAAAGGCCGTTCTCAACGCAGTATTATTTAATGAACAATTTTTGAGGGAAATTTACCTAATCTACGTCACTTCGAAAAACCCCAAAACCCTCCCTTAAATGGACGGAGTTAAATAGAAAGGAACCAAGCCACATCGGGATCAAATCGAGAAAAAGAGGCTTAAAGTTTGGCTCCTGCATAACACTCAATGTAAAAGATAAACTTCAAGTTCAATTTCTGCAAAATTTGCTCCAACAAAAACTTTGAATTTTTGGTGATGGATATAGTAGAGCAGTGGTTGAGTTCAAAACCACTCATAACTCAATTTTTTCCAAAATGTGGGTTGGTTCCTTTTTGCTTATCTCAGTCCAAATAACATGAATTAGGGCTGAATTCATAGTCGTTCCTTTAACATTTCCTTTTTTTAAGGAAGGTTCCATTAGGTTTACATCACGACCGAGGGATATTTCAGGCGGTCCTTAGTATAATATCGCAAAAAGGATAATTTCAACGGTATAACTTACAAAGTACATCTACGGGACGGATAAGAATGATTTGCCCGGTGAAAAATAAATGCAAACTACAGAGGAAAATAAGCTGTTATTTTGAGAAATTTCAAAGTAGGCACGAACCTACCTACAAATTTGCAAATTTGTATTTTGTATTTTTCCGGAGCACATATCATTGTAATCCCTTCCAAGGGTCCACTTTCAAGTCATACTGCTGATTTTTACTTGCGGTTCGTAGAAAATTCCCTTTTTATGGTACTGTGTAATAGACCTCTTTAAACCCCCTTAATCAAAATTTAAACCTTTTGGATTTTAGGGGGAGAGCTGCCTAGAGAGAGCCTGTGAACACTTCCGGTCCTAATTCATGTTTTTTAAGGGTGGGATTTGAGGTTTTTGAGGCGACGTGGCAAGCGCGCACCTTTTTCGGTTATCAAAACGGATCCATCGTCCTCGTTTTCGAGTGGTGATGAGCGTTCCTTTCTGAGGTTTCCATGTGAAAGTTGTGGTTGAAAGGGACGGCTGACAGGCCGTGTATTCGGTGGCAGGAACAACGTAAACAATTACGAGGACGTGGGAGGAATCTCAAATGGTTTTCAACCTGCTAGTTTCGTTCCTTTTGGATCACTCGAAAAATGGCTGAGGTTCCATTTTCGAAAATATCCGACAGATGGATTGGTTGCGTTACTCATCGGAATTTGTTTTGAAGGTTGAAATGAGTACCTGAATAGCACCGTCCAAACGCTAAAATTTTGCGTCTTTCATTATCGGAGGTATCCAATCTGACACAGAAAATGACCACAAAATAAACAGGAATATTCGTAAGAAAAATCATCCCTTAAAGTAACACCCTCCTTCCAACACATTGCTATAATATTGTGAAAAACTTGCAAGTTTTGATCAAAAAATGCAACATTTTCCAGATTTTCGGCAATTTTATGCCAAGGCTTTGTAGGTTCATTGAATTAAGGAGGTAGGCAATATGCATCAACTAGAGATTTCAACTTAACGCCTACTCATTCCAATTAATTACGATAATATTGCGATAAATCTGTATAATTTCACCCTTTCAAATAAGAAGATAGGCAATCCGCACACCTTGTCTCAAAATTGAAATAATTTGACAATATTTCTGCAACTTATAGCGATCTCTACTCCTGAGGGAATCGTATTCTCGCCATGACCGAACGGCACATTGAAGACTCACTTGATTTTGGTTCCAATATCTGGGTCAATTAATCCGTTCAAACAGCATTTCCTTCTCGAAACTCGAAAGCCTGAAGCTCAGCATAGCTCACTGCTCGACGGAGCAAACCAAACACGAAAAAGTGTGTTAGGCTAACGGCCGGGGAGAAAACCGCCGTGCTAAGGAAGAACACCGTATGAACCCTCAGGCGTTGCCAACTTTCCCTTGATAAAACACGAATTTCCTGGTGAACTTGTGAATATTTTCCTTCCAATATTTCAGATAATTTCATGCTAAATTTCACCTAAATTTCTTGAAAATTTCAAGATAAAATCTTCAAAACGTTCTTCACAAATACAAATTTTATCGAAGGAAATTTGGCAACTCTCAAATGTGCATACGGCGTTCTTCCTTAGGACGGCAGAGTAGCAGAGGCGCCGGGCGAGGCTACCCAGTGCCCACCGTGTAGGGTATGTGCCTTGGGTCAAACGTCCGACTGACCTCAACGCGGCGCTGCACGGATCCGTAACATGCGTGACGTAATAATTTATAAACATAAATTTTAATTAATTTTGTCGGGGAGAGCTTTGAAACAGCGCGGCGGCCTTGCCCCCGGTGGAACAGAAACAAGCTCCGCGCTTGGTTACGGTTAGCAGTGTTTGTCCAGCGGAGGGAAAAAAAATAGTTTATAGGAACGAAAAATAAAATAATGAAAAAATAATAATTTAAACTACCGACGAGATGAAGGGAGCAATTCCACGTTAATTAACTGCTTGAATTGTGGACGGAGCGGGTCCGGTGAGAAATCCTCTTAACTCTTTTTTACGCTGAGGTTCCGTAAGGACGTGGAAGGTTTATTACGTGACTTTAGCACCTAGCTTCTAGATATTTTTTTTCGCACGCGGCTCAGGAAAAAAGAGCGATGGGAGTGCGAGGCTTTGATGTTGCTCCACAATTAATATTTTGTGCGATTTGAAAGATTGGATTCGGCTTCAAAAGCAGCAAAGTCAATTAAACACAGAATTACTGAGACTGTGCTGCGCTTCTTTTATCTAAGTTAGAGGGTCTGTGTATATATAAGGTTGTGTATTTTTGACTCTAATTTTAATTTTTGGAATTTCTTGGGCTTGTTTTCCTCCACTTTGTTACGTACAGTTCGGGCCACTTCTTAGTGTTTTTTTTTTTTTTTTTTCATTTGTGTACATATTATGATGGTTTTAGGCATCAATTTTTACAAAATTATAGGCAAGTAGATGCAGAATTTTTTTTAGAATAGAATGCACATATTTTATAGTAAATTCAATCGACACCATTTCCACAATCACAGCAGGACTCTTGATTGATAAAGCCGGGTTTGGAACGAGCCTCCTCAATTTCGGAGACACAATCCATTTTTGACGTTGAGGTGTATATGTGAGAGCGGATTTTAATCAAAATTTATTTTGACAAGTCTTAAATCTTTAATCATTAAGTCTTTAATCTTTAATCTGAGCCTTCTTTAACAATATTTAATTGTTTTTCTGTGTGGACAAGCGAAAGCGACTGAAAACTGATTTGACTTGTTGTCGGACCAATTTTAAAGCATACGAATAGTTCTAATTCGTCGTTCTTTTGAGAAAAAAAACGTACTGCTAAAAATCCACTTTCAAATTTTATTTTTACTTAGAAACTATAATTTAACATTTTTAACCGTGAAGTTCACTAATTTTTCTGTGCCTAACATGCAAAGCTTAGCACATTTCTTTACAGATACTGGCACAGTCACTCTAGTAAAAAAGAACGTACTGCTAAAAATCCACTTTCAAATTATATTTTTACCGAGAGACTATAATTGAACATTTTTAACCGTGAAGTTCACTAAGTTTTCTGTTCCTAACATGCAAAGCACATTTCTTTACAGATACTGGCACAGTCGCACTCTAGTGAAAATTGAATTGCTTGAAGATCCCTCCTAGAGGATCAGTATTGCCTCGAAAGAAAATTCATTAGATTTGTCGATCAGTGAGCAGAGATTTCACAAAAGTCTCCATGCAAAACAAAGGCCACGGATGTCACGCGCGCTGTAAAATATGTCGATTGGTCTCCCGATCATCGCATATCGATTGAATCATCATCAAAGGTCAGCCAGATGGAATTGCACTGTCGAGCAGCTCCCTATTGGTTCGGCACGATTCGTATGGCTTTCGGCCAATCGCGAAGCGTTCGCCGCTCCTTACGGATGCTCCTCAGGTTGGCAAGGTCAAGTACCAATCAACGCGCGACTGCAATCAGTCTGTTTGATCAGGAGATTCTGATTGTGAATCGTTTTTCTTCGATATTCTGCTTACTACTGGATTGTGCGCGCGATGATCCTGTGACATTATCCCATCGGCCGGCTACTAACGGTGGCTGATCAAATGCTACTACACAGAGTTGTGAAGTTCCACGATGGAAACAAGAAAAAAAAAATAAATGAAAAAAAAAGATTGGTTTTCTGGACCAACGGGACGACCGGCTTTGATTAATTCATTCATGTCCATAGGACAGTTTGGGAGGCTTCCTCCATTAGGGTCTCAACTTTGATAGCTTTTGTTGAGCTTTAAAGTTTGTTTCAGAGAAAAACAGTGGCACCATCGTGTTCCTCGTAAAATTTTACGCGAGAAAAAAGCACTTAAATCGCTGATCTCCGAAAAATGCAAGAGTTCATTTGGATTCCTCTCTCCAATTAGGAACTACAACTTCTGGCTCAGTTTAGAAACACCGTTTGTACCATTATTGTCCCTATGCACATACGTTTTTCACATTCGTTTACGAATGCGCCAGAAATTGTAGTTCTCAATTGCAAAATGAAATTCAATCATGCGTCGGGATCAGTGTTCGAAACTCACAGGCACCAACGCGCCAAATGCACCTAAAAAATCAGCCATGGCGCCTAAAAAATGAAGGTTCTGCGCCAACGTGGCCCCTAAAAATTGCCCCCTAAAAATCTGAATTTTCATATCAGGTGATTATTCGAAATTTTCAGCACTACAAGTGAAAGCTTCTTCTATTCTTCACGATTTCATCCTTTGTGCTTTTTGTCTTCCCCAAGTTACAGCTACTTACTAGTTCTGTTACGAAAACATCTTGCATCTAACTTTTCACTAAATGCGCCGTTATATATAGGCACAAAGTCAATTTTGGCCCCTAAAAATCTTCAATGGCGCCTAAAAATGTGGCTTGATGCGCCACTTGGCTCCTTAAACTCAAAGGTGAGTTTCGAACACTGGTCGGGATCCAAGTTTTCCGGGAAGACAAGGACCAAGAACCGGACCGACATCTCCAAGGAACGTTATGCAAACTTTTCTCCGGAACGTTCCTGATATAGGTGAATACTTTGTATACAAGTTCGCGTACATGTGAATCTTCATCAAAGTTCCCGGGAACCGTGTCACTTGGATCCCGAATCTTCCTTTGATCCCTGTTAATTTTTGATCCGCGCCGCGTTCCCGAACCCCAGCCGCAGAGCAGGAGCGGTGGCCGTCGGCTGGTGGCTGAACCAGATTAAGAGGGACATTCGAGTCCGCCCCGTTTCTAATTTACGACGGTCCGGCCCCGGTCCGCGTCCCGCGTTCCCCGTCCCGCGTTCCCCGTCCGAGCGGACCGCGGAACCCGGACCGCGTCTTCCCTTTTTCGCTCCGCTCGTCCCGTCTCGTCTTGTGCAAGGTAGTCCCAAGTCCCCCGGCTAATTACTCCCGGAATAGGATCCCGATGTTGGTTTTTTCCCGGCTTCTCTTTACCGCCGAGAAAAATGACTGTCTGGGTCTCTAACCAACTTGTCACTTTTGTTTTCGGTTCTTTGTTTTCCCCCGTGTTAACTTTATTACGTCATGATTTACGGCCGCCTGTCCGAGGCCGCGACCGAGGCCTCGGAGAATCGTTTAAAAACAAATTGACGTATTATTTTGATGCACTTTTCCCGCCGGTCGCCGCGGCCCGAATTAACTCCTGACCTTTTAATTATCATTTTTACGCCACGTCGGTCGGTCGGGTTGCCGAATGGCGAGATGTCGTTCCCGCCTCATCGGTGAAATTCGTGGGTTTTCGGACCGAATCGGCGTCAGTGTCCGGTTTCTATCGTCGCCGCAGTTCTGCTCAATTTATATTTTGTTCGGATGAGATTTAACCCCATTCTCCCATCACAAACGTCAGCGCGATGTTCTCGCCTCTGGTTGATTTTTACTCATCACCGAGTGGGATTGATCAAATGAGGAGTGAGATTAAAACTGAAATGAATTGCTGAAAGTCAAGGTCACTGAAAGAAAAGAGGTAAAGTTTGCTTTAGCGAATTTAAGTTGATGCTGTTTACCAAAAAAATTGGTTCTCTACACTGAGGAGTTGTTATTAAGCCGGTACCATAATATCGTAGTGGAATTCATACGAGTTTTCTGGGTGTTTACACATAATTAGGAAAAGCAATCAACATTTTGTGTTATTATTGGAACTAATAAAGTGACCGAATATGCGGTTAATACGTTATACTAAACCTGAAATTTTATGTGAATAATTTTGTGTGAAGGGTCATCAAAGGGATTAAAAATAACCTCAAACACACCCAGATTTCGAGGGTCGAAAAAACCGGCCGGATTTCGGCCATTTTCGCACGAGCCTCTTTAGCGTGATGTAATTTATGAATGATCTCTCTTAGGAGCCGTGTGGCGCCAACTGAGATTGGTTAATCGATCCAGCCAACCGTAGACAATTCAAAGTAGCAAGCAGTAGCGAGGCATGAACGATCGATTATCGATTTTCCCCAATTTGAAGCTGCGGTAAAGAATCGATAATCGAGGTCTTCGTTGCGAACACCCTGTTTATCGATCCTTTTTCATGGGTTCAAACAACAGATCAATCGATATATCGCAAAGCACGCCACACCACCGGTAGCATGACCTACACGACCGAAAATCAGCATCTCGTGCGGAAGCAGGGTAAATCCGCCAAAATGCTATCCATTCGCCCAGGGCTCCGAAACCAGCTCACCTCAAAATGACTCAATCCCGACTTGAAAATTCTGTGGCGCCCCCTGGCGGTGGGGCGCGACCTTGAGGGTCGGGGCCGCGGGGCGATCGAGGGATCGTGGGAAATATCGAGAGCGATAATCGAAAAACCACGAAAAAAGACAAACGGAGCAAATTGCCGGCCGCGGCGGCGAGGCCCACCACAAACACTTAAAGTTTCGTGCGCGAGTACGAGTTCGAGCGGTCGGGGTTCGGGGGGGGGGGGGGGGGGCGCCCCGAAACGGGGCGCGAAGTGTCTTGGGAGAGTCACGCAACGCGAGTGTCCGTGATTTTTTTTACCTCTTCTTTACCTTCCCTCCTGTCTGTGCCGGCGTTGCCTCGGTTTATCCGTTCTGAAGGAATTTTCCGGACCGCTACGATGCCCAAACCCCAAACTGAGGAAACATTCTGTTCAGTGTGCTGGTTACACGCTCAAATTCCCATCAATTTCCGATCAAATGGTGACTGGTGCGCCCATCTACCATCAAATTTCTGCGGCCTGCAAAAATTTGATGGTAGATGATGGAACTGTGGGGCTCATCCTTAATGTGATTTCCACACAACCGTGCTTTTTTCAATCAACACGCTGTTTTAATTAATTTTACTCATCAATCCAGATAACTCTCGACCGCCATCTTGGTCATCATTTTGATCGGAATTTGACGGAAATTTGAACGTGTAACCAGGCCACACGGGCGCCATTTGGACACCTCGAAGGGGGGGGGGCGAAAGGGGTGTCCGAAAGCCTCCCCCAAAAATTCTCTCCCAAATTCCCATTTTTAAGCACCAAAAAGTTGCCAAAGCATAAAAAGTTGAACTTCCTTTCCGCTACGAGAATCCACGAAATGTCAAACACGTATTTCTCGAAATAGCAAAAACTGCCTTCATGCGCCTGGTCCTGTAGGCCCCTTATTTGATGGTTTATGAGTGAACTGGAACTGTTTTTTTAAGATCGTAAAAATAGGAAATTACCTCGGTTAAGATGGCAACGTAGCCGATTACGAAGTCGTGAGGACCAAAATAAGTCCCTAACCTGGGTTCCTCCGATGTCCAGACCAGACCCCCCCCCCCCCATCCCCCAATCATAATCACCCTAAGGCCGAGGGCACAATCAGAATGGCCTCGATTTTAAGGAGCCGGGCACCATGATACCCTCACCGGATCATGAAAAGTGACCGCAGTAATTATGAAACCGATCGGATCATGCATGTTCACTTTTAATTTTATTCTCGTTCGGCCCGGCCTGAACACGACTTTCCTTGGATGTAGAAACGGACTTGTCTGTTTGATCCGATTTTTAATTGCAGCACGGATCAATTAAAGCCGCAATTGATGAAAAGACAGTGGAGTATAGTCACGGCAGAGGATTATTCAACAATACAAAAGTAATTGATACCTACTTACAAAAGAGACTTTAAATCTCCTCCTACTCCTGCATTGAGAATATTCAAATTTTGGTTCTTTTTGTTTGAGCGTGAAAGTATGGGGGTGTGATCATTACATGAAGGTAGAGAATAAACTCTCAAGTTAGAAACGTTCTCTCTGTGGTCATCCAGGTTAATGAAAGAGAAGAAAAAGGAAGTGTTGCGTGATCATGTCCATTGTCCATACATCTGTTTCTACCGCTTATTGAATTCCGAAGGTTAAAAACTTATTGAATGGACAACTAAAAGAATTGAAAGTCCAGCACCTTTTTAGACTTTTTCACAGTGTCATTCGTGGTTTCAAGGGGCGACAAACAACCTCGAGCAAAAGTTGAACAGCTTATAAAGCTGCGACAAACGAAAATGAACCAATTTTGGCAATTTCAAAAAGTTAAGGTTGACAATATTAACAATGATACTCTTTTATTACAATAATTATATCTCTCTTGACTGTCGTTCATATGTAATTTTTTAAAATTCTCGAAACAAAAAAATCGTCACGAAACGTCGAAGGAGTATTAGGAGCGAATAATTTGTGTAAGCGATGTGCTCTTATTGCTCAGATGTTGGATACCACTATTGCTGCTCGAAGGAGCCCGTTTTGCCTACCTGATCAATTGAAGGAGAATCAATTTGCATGCATGCGCTGCCAATCGCAAGCCCTTATTTCCCTCTGGGACTGCCCTTAGCAAATTTTTCCACTTTAAATGTTGTCTCGCAATATAAATGAAATGATCTTTTGAATCACACGACGTAGTCCTGCACATGTCGGAAAGTCAATTAAAATTTAATTTTGGAGTTTCCGTTGTTTGATACACTGGGAAAAAAAAAACACATTGGATCTAGAGTCCAGACTCTTAAAAACAGCGACAAGAAAAAATACTCTTGATTCAATCGGATTTTTGCTTAAATCAAGAACTAAGCCTCTTAATTTGAGTGGATTTCCTTTTGATTTAAGCAAAAGTCTGATTGAATCAAGAGTATTTTTTCTTGTCAATATTTTCAAGAGTCTGGACTCTAGATCTAATGTGGTTTTTTTCCAGTGTATTATTCTGCTTTTTCCTGATAACATCGAATTTCCTGATATTTTCCGTGTTTTCCGGTTTTTACTAGAGGCATCTCTTGACAGCTTCATGTGCTAATCTTCTCGATTCGCACATATATGTAAGAAGCGTGTAAATGATAAAAACCCCAATTTGGGAAGAACCTGCGGAGAAAAGCAGGAAACCTTACTACGTCCACGGCTGGTCAGAGTCGAGTCCATCCAAAGTCTCGAGACGAACGGAAACGTAGAGAGCGATGTGGGATTGATAATAATGAGACATACGCGTATTCGGTTGACTCCTTCAATGGCGTCGTAATTACTTTAATTACACGAACAGCGGGCGCGGCGCGGCCTGGCGGTTTCGACTTGAAAATTCCGGGAGCAATCCCGAGGCTCAGAAGACACTTCCAAGGTTGAGGCCGACACCGCGTGGATACCACTATGACGTTTCCGATTGGGTAAGAAAGATCTCCGAAGAAAGAAATAGACGTCGTAATATCACTCTATGGAAACTCAACTTAAGGTGACGTAAAGAGATTGCGCCAAACAATCAGTGTTAATAATAAAATAATAGGTTTGATTGGAACAACACCATTTTAATTTTCCCTATTTCTCTATAAAAACCACCCGTTTAAACCAATACGCTCGCTGCATTCACTCTTTGTCTTCTTTGTCTGTCGTTTTGTCTATCAATTTCAACAATCACCCCGCTGCCCTACATTTTGTTCCTTCCGTTTGTAGTTATATCTTATCTCCTTAATTTATTCCTGGAGCTTTTATTTGCATTTAAGATGGCAAATCTAAAGTTCTGGAAGTCTGCATGCGAGTATACTCAAGTAAAAACAAGAAGAAGAAAAAAACATTCGCCTCTCTGCAAACTTGTAGGATTAATCATCGCTATCGGTCCAAATGAATGGCTGCACCGAGCTCGTAGTTTAAAACCGCGAGAGCACGAAAGGCTACTCAATCTTTGAGGCGTAAATTCAAGGCTATCTCACGACACTCTAAATTTCTTTCATAAGCCTCGTATCAATTAATTTAGCTCGACTTTATTAATAACACGAATCGATGCACGCTGCAACGAGCCCAATGGCGTGGCGTGAATTGCGATATATCGATTGTTATGTCATTTAAGCCTATGGTAAAGAATCGATTATTCAGGTGTTTGCTGCGAACACCCTGTTTATCGATCCTTTTCCATAGGTTTAAATGGCAAACAATCGATATACGGCAAATCACGCCACGCCACTGAACGAGCCCCATTTTTCCCCCGTCTTATCAGGGACCCCCCCCCCCCCCTCTTCCGCTTCCCACCCTGCTCACCTTGCGTTATTTTGAAAGCAGCGACGCAATCCAACAATTTGAGGAAGCGATGCTGATTCGCCATTAAAACAGGGATCGTTTGTGTCATGCGCCGAGAGCGAGGGATCGGGCGATAAGGGGCCCGCGGTGGTGGGGGGTTCGGGGGAAAGAAAACTAATTAAAAGATAAGGGCTTGTAAATGCGAGGTAATAAATATTGGATCAAGATTGTGGTCAATAAAATAATAGAGGTGCGGAGGTAGGAGGCGGCCGCCAGACCGCGGGATATTCCGCGGATTCCGTCGCGGTTTCGGGGCGGAAAAGTGGTTTTTCGGGGGGTTTGGCAACCTCGCGGGAGGGTACGTGGTCCGAGTGGCTAATTGCGATGCGTCCAATTAGTTTCCGAGGGGTCATTAGGGCACGCTGCTCCCCAATCGACGGTACCAACCCGGGGCGAATCGAAGTCGTTGGGTTTTTGAAACTTGCTGATTCCGATTTCTGCGAAAGAATGGATGGAAATTGAGGAGATGTTTCTTTTTAAAATGAGTCTAGCTCAGACTCTCAGGATAGTTTTAATCGTGGAAAAGTAAACGAGGGATTTGAAATAGTTTGTTTCGCTGACGCAGCTAACCCTATAAGGTGCTGTAATATTGACAATTTTGCACTACAATAGTCAGGGCCGGATTAAGGGGGTGGCCACATGGGCCGCGGCCCATGGCGGCAAATCTAGGGGGCGGCAAATTTTGCAATTTTTTTCAATGTAGGTATAAAAAAATTAGATTTAGAAAAAAAATTACAAACGAAAAAAGGCGACAAAATCTCTCATTTCCTGAGAGTATATTAATTTCTAATTTTGTCGTCTTTCAGTGATACAAGTGACAGCACCTTTAATAATTAGTCGAGTTAAGAGAGAAACCAAACACGCAATTTGGCCTGGAACGGTGCGACTTGGAGAGAAATGATGACGAGGACTTGCGATGAAAAGGAGAAGCCCTCGGCGCGGCGATCGGCATGTAACACATATTAGCGCCTACAAGACTGCACGAATACTTCACGCATTGCATCAAACACAGTGCGGTCACTGCGGCCAGCGTGAAACGGATAGCGCCTGCAAGAATGCATGAATACTTCACGCATTGCGTCGAACACGGTACGGTCTGCGAGGCGCGGCGGCGGAAGTTACAATCATTAATCCACATTTGGACCGTGTTAAACAGAAAGGAACCAAGCCACATCAGCTATTGCCAAATTTAATTGGGCAATTTAATTTTTTACATGAGAACGGTTGTTCGGACTTTGGTGCAAATTTCGGTGGATTTTCTGCATAGTACGAAGCAAATTTCCTAAAATTTTCAAAGGAATCCGCTCAAACGTTCTCTTGTAAAAAATTAAACTGCCGCGCTAAATTTGGCAATAGCTGATGTGGCTTGGTTCCTTTCTGTTAAACGCGGTCCATTTATGTTTGTTCTTTCATACTTTTTCGCTCATTTCTTTTGAATGGGAGGCCTTGTCCACAAAGAGATAGGTTTACCAAACTTAAATACCGCGCAATGTTCCGTGAACTTTTGCTAGAAGTGTTGACAGGGCTTTTCCAAAAAATGTGTCCAACACGAGTAAACGCGTCTTATGCACCCCTCCCCCGCTGGCACGCTCACTTGATGGTTTTTATTGATGTTTCCAAACGAATGAGAAGGGCAGGCCCGCACATCCCATCTCGGGCCCTGGTACCAATTTTCTGGCCCGGGCCCCTAGCACAAGGGGGGGGGGGTCCGGGGGGCCTCCCCCGGGAAATTTTTGAAATTTTAAATCTATTTGGACGCATCATGAAGCTCTTATGATGGAGATTTTCCATCAATTTCTGCTGAATAATTACGCCTCTTTGTTTACTTTCAGCACCAAAAACTTTAGAATTGTTGCGTTCAAAACATCTATAAATTTTTTTTTGAGGGGGCAAATGATAATTTTCAATTCTATGGGAAGCCGGGCCCCCCTGGACTCTCCTTTCGTACGTCTATGGCAAGGGAGTTAAGCCATTGAAGTCGAGGATGCCCAGAAAGGAGCCTCTTAGCATCCGACAACGGAAGAAAATGAAACACAGTTACTAAAAATATCATTCTACATATACTCAAAATCTTGAAAATCTCTAAAAAAGTAAGAAAAATTTTTAGTGCCCTAGCGTGTTTTTGAAACTTTATTCACCTTTTGCGGAATTTTTAGGGTAATTTTTTCACTTTTCCCTACGAGACAAGGGTTACACATGAATTCGTAGTGGTTTGTCACCTGCGTCACGGGCCCCTCCAGGGCCCGGGCCCCGGTACCAAGGACCCAGTATCCCCCCCCTTGTGGCGGGCCTGGAGAAGGGGGCGGCAAGTATAGGTAAATCCGGCCCTGACAATAGTTAAATGCAGAAACCTATCTTTCCCTCAGTCATGATTAGTTTAAATAATATCATTTTATGAATCGTGAACGCTGCATGATGTCGTTTCTCCGATGGAGGAACGCAACTCCATTCCAAGGTTGCAAAATTGACTCCAAAAGTTTCATTTTCATGCAAGAGTGTACCTGGGGAATTTTTGTCCGAAATTTTTCTGATTTTTGCATGATGTCAGAAAATTAATCAGTAAAATTTTCAGTTAGAGATGCCTAAGCTTTCCCGGTAAAAATGCAATTTGCAAGGAGAAATTCGGCAACATTAAAATTCAGTTACGTCTTTTCGAGGGGGAACGACGATTTGAATCCCATGAAGAAACAAGGCGCTAACTTTTTTGACTCATTTTAGAAATGAGGCAGTATGTGCCCTATGTAGATTGAAAATTTCGTTTCTGAGGTCCAATTTGATTCAATATTTAAATGCCACCGACATGCCGACGGGAGAGTTTTTGTCACACGATCAATATGACAAAAAATTCGTCAAAACAGGGGTTTTTATCCAAATCTTGATAATATCCTCACAACCATGTGCGAACACCGAATACCATCTCCTAACACGAGTGTGGCATTGTTTCCATCAGCTTGATCGAGGATCCTCCAGAACCGGGACTAGAGGAAGTGCGAACAACAAAACATTCATTTCCATCTCAAACCACCGATTTGTCAAATCATTCCTCGATTCGCGACAGATGCAGAAACCCAAGGAGCGGGATCAAGATTATCCTTTTTGTGGCGATCTCGGAGAATCCTCGAAAAGCGGAGCGGAACGGAGGAGAAACGGAAGTGGAAGGAAAAAATTGATTCGTAAACACACACGAGCGACAATGAGTCGGACGAGACCAGTACACGGATAAGTCCCGAATAAAATGTATCGAATTCAACACTTCCTGCAGGAATGCATGAAAAGGCCTCCGGTTCCCAGGATGCGCTGGCGGCCCCGGCAAAGGCGCACCTGCATTGTCGCATCTCGAGCACCTCGCCACCTTCGCCACCCTGTTGTCGCCCGGGCGTTAAAGTTGTCAATTTTTAGACGACTTGAATGGACCACTAGACAAGGTACGAATTCCAGCATTCTGATACTTGTTTCTTGACGCTTTGGCTCAGCTATAGCAAATTGCTTAAAGTTTGAAAAACACATGGTGGGAAATGAACATTAGTCGATTGAGAAGCTTGCTGAAACCATTGTAACGCGCGATTTGACTCACGTATAGAGCTTTGAGTTTCTTGTAACCAATGTGTAATATCTTTGTTAGGAGTTGGTTTCAGTGATTTCCGTTGTGCGAATCGTCCTTTTTGTGACATTTTGGTTCAAAAACATGTACCAGACTGCTTAAATTCGTACCTTATATAGTGATCCATTGCACGATTTTAGAGTAGATGAAAGAATCAGCATTTGTAAAAAAAGCATCCTCATGGATCGGTAAAAACAAACTGTAAGCCATGTTTATTCTAGGTTAAGTTAATACACTTAATTTTTTTTCTAGGGTAGTGTTGGAATGGCAACACCGTGAGCACCCCCATCGCTCGGCCTTTTGGCCAAAACTCGTAACTTGACGCTATTTCTACGCCGCTCTTCGGGACAATGCCTCCGCGAGAGGGCCCCTTTCAACCTGTTTCGAAAACCCTAGGAACCTAATGGAGCACACTCAATCGACGCAGTCACACCGATCACAATGCTCCATCGCTCGCTTATCCTTTTTTTTCCACAATTACTTTCTTCCAGTCACTTGTAGCTCCTTTCTTCCTCCGCTGCCTTTGACCTTGTTTCGCGCCTCGAGGACGACCTGAATTAGCTTGATCCACCACCTTCCGACGATTAAAAAACCCTCTCCGATTTCGTTCGGAGACGCGATACTTGCGCATGACAACAAGAGAAAAAAAAACGCGGCTCATTCAGGGAAAAAAGAATGGAGAAAACACGAGTATCCGATGCTACTTTATTCATTGACTGATCTGAATCGAGGGTGAATATATCGAGACGACTTTGAGACAAAAATGGGAGAGAAAGGGTTCCCGAAATGTTCTATGTTGCCTTGAAAAAACATATAATCTTACCATTTTATACAATTCTAAGCCCGATCATTATGCGACAGGTCACCTCTCAAGTTGCTTCGATCTCAGGGTGCTGATATTTCATACACCTGTGCTCGTAAGAATTATCGTGATATCCACGGGGGAAAAAGAGCACGGAGCTGTTGGATGATACGGGAATTTTCAAATAATTGTGGCAGTACCTCAATAAATTAGGTTACTAGCCCAAAAGTTGCGGTACTACCATAATTAATTGGAAACGTCCATACCATATCATCCAACAAATTGGAGAAATACCACAATTTTACATACATGATGGAACCCCTAACAATTTTTTTCCATGATGGCACAATATCAAAGTAATTTTCGAATGTTATAGCGTTACGTCCATGCAACTGACATGATTTAGTTGGTGAAAATGCGTAGACAAACTCAGCAGCTCCATTCTTTCTGTATAATCAAGTTGATACCATGTGAAGTTGTTGGCAACAAAGTGACACAATGTGATCTCAACAAGTTACTAACAAGGAGGTAACATAGTGCTGGGATCACACTGTCTTGAGAGGGAAAGCAAAGCCAAAAGTTAAAAAATTTAAATTAGAGTCAAAAATATAGTTCGAGCCACATTTTTCAGCGTTTTTTTTTCTTGAACGGTACCGATTTTTTTACATAGGATCTTTTGGTAACCTCGCTATTTTCGTGAAACATATGATTTTAGAACGCATCAAGATCAATAGCAGCTAGAGAGCAAAACGCAGGTGTTGCAAACCATTTTCGGGCTCCAAACATTATAACACACCGAGAAGATATGACCAGGAATGCTTGTATCGCGCCATCACTCCCGCCATACTTGCACCGGAGAATGTGTCCTGCGAGACCTCACGGTCAGAGGACGACACAAACCGGGTAATGAGATTAATTCGATACCGAAAACCGGTTCGACCGAGCCGACTGGTTGGTCGGACCCATCGCCGCGAGAATATGGACGCATCCGCCACGATTGTCACTGACCCCCCTCCCCCTTGATTAATTCAATTTACCGGGGAGGAGTGAAGGATCCACGGTCCTATCGCGTCCCACGTTGATCGGGCACCGGTTTCACGGGTTCGGCCCTCTTTCCGTGCCCAACCGGTTGTGCTGAAGCGAGTGCGCAGCCGCGGAACCGCTCGGTTTCGTGGCGGGAACTGAATTTTAAACGAGGCGATTTGGCAGGCGGGCCTCGATTTGAATACATAACCTATGATTATTTTCCTCGGGCTTGGTTTTTTGGTCCGGTAACGGTCTCGCCGAGCCAAGAATGTCAAAGGCTGCGCAGAAGAAGACGTCACAAGCGGTTGACAATCCCCTCCCTGCGCATGCGCGTGCAGGCATAAATTAGATCTGACCTCGTGGTTATTGCTCCGCTGCATATGTTTAGCCCGGTCGTGACCCACAGACCGAACTTAGGGAGGGAGGCGTCATGCTCGTTTTATGAAAAAATTGCGGAGCAGCTGCAGGGAAATCCTCGTGCGGGAGCTTCGCCAAGAGATACTTGGACGTCATGAGTTTTTTGGAACTATTCCGAGCATAAACTGGACTACATTTTGGAAAAAGGAAGTATGCTTTCATGTTAAGGAAGAACGCCGTATGAGCCTTCAGAAGATGTCGAGTTTCCTTCGATAAAAACCGAATTTGCTGGGAAAATTGTGAATATTTTTTTCCCCAAAAATGTCAGACTATTTTGTACACAGTTTAATCGAAAATATCAAAGATACATGTTATGTCAAGGGGAATTTGGCAACTGTCGAATGTTTATACGGCGTTTTTCCTTAGCACAGCAGTCTTATTTCTGGTTAAAATTAGAAGCAACGTATTTGCCATTAGTTTCCCCATGAAGGTAGAACTTTTCGGGGTGAGCTAGAAATCTTAGTTTCTTGATGCAAAATTTAGTCCAACTGTAAGCACATACAACTTAGCACTGAGCTCTAGCATAGGTCTAACTACAGCCTGTAGGGCTGGATCCGAAAGTTGTAAGGCTCAGCACTACTGCCTGTAATTACTGCCTGCAATTGCCGTGATACATGTACACGGAGAAAAAAACTTCGTGCGCGGGACCCAAAGTTCAGGTCATAGGGATCTCTGAAGTTTTCGGATTGAGCATCCGAACACTTAAGGTCCAGCTGCTGAGGTTCGGATCACACATCTGAAACCTCAGTTCTTACATCTGAAAAACTTCGGTTCTCACATCCGAAAAACTTCGGTTCTCTCATCTGGAGTTCCTCAGATGTAAGAGGTTTCAGATGTGTGATCCGAACCTCGACAGCTAGGCCAGAAGTGTTCAGATGCTCAATCGGAAAACTTCAGAGATCCATATGACCTAAACTTCGGGTCCCACGCAGGAGGTTTTTTTCTCCGTGTATCATACACTCCCTAAAAACCCCCCCAAAAATAGTGTCTCGAACTAATCGATGTCATTATACAACATCGATAAAATTCTAGTTTAATTTATCGAATACAGTCTATTTTGACTGGATTTTTTTTCGAATTCTGCTACCAAACTAGGTTTTACACCAGGTCGGTTCTCATAGAGAAGTCTTAGCGCATGCGCAGGTCAAATCTGATCCAATTACGCGACGAGTATCAGGCTCAGGTCAAGGAGGCTAACTCAGAGCTCGGCGGAGGAAAGGAAAAAAACAATTCAAATTGAGGTTGAAAATCTGAGGTGGCAAGACGCGGCTGAGGCTAAAAGAGGGAGATAAAAATAAAGCCCGAGAGAGAGGGGGGATGAAGAGAGAGAGAGAAGGCAAGTCGCTGGGGGCAGGCTGAAGTTGAGGCTGAAGCTAGGTGAGTGATCGCCTCATTTGCCCGGCCGCTATAGCCGGCCGCCGTTCACACGCCGCGATGTCGGATCTGATCGTCGTGTCTAAAATTCTTGATTTTTTTTTTTCATCATCTGATTTTTGACTGATTCCTCCTGATTTCAGGCAAAAATTTCCTGATGGTATTCTAGGGTTTCGTCTCAGTTTCTTCTAGATTTTCTTGCGAAAAATTAAATTTAACTCTTAAATTAAATGTGGACAAATGATAATACTGTATTGTTAAATTTTTTTCTAATTCTCGGAAGCTGTGGTCCGAAACACAACCAGTTTAAAAAAAATCACTTGGGGGCGGTTTTTAGCACTAATGCCTAGACAAGCTCCCTGATTTTCCCGAATATCTTACATTATACCTGATGTTCCGGTATCTTTTTTCCCCATTTATCTCATTTTTCCAGACACTAGACACCATAGACGCGATCATCTTCCGATAAACATTCTCATAGTGTCAAAATCGGAGCCATTTTCTACAAAGAAATGATAGTTTTAGTGAAAAAATACCACTGAAAAGGTTTTAGAATCTTTTTCAGTTTATGATCAGCGAAAATCAACAAAAAAGTTCTACTGATTGCTATCGGCTATGGTCATTTCTTCACCAATACTTACTTAAAATTAGTGATTTTTTAAGACTTCAAGTAATATCCGATTCACGTGGCAGAATGCAAATTACAGAGCTTTACGTTCAGAGTAGTTCCACGAGAGTCAAGTTTTTAAGCTCTCCAGAACCCTGCGCTATTTCAAGGCTCAAAATCGAAAATATCAGAAATAAAACGTTCAAAGTAGTTCCACGAGAGTCAAGTTTTTAAGCTCCTCAGAACCCTGCGCTATTTCAAGGCTCAAAATCGAAAATATCAGAAATAAAACGTTCAGAGTAGTTCCACGAGAGTCAAGTTTTTAAGCTCCTCGGAACCCCGCGCTATTTCAAGGCTCAAAATTGGAAATATCGGAAATAAAAGGCAACAGTGCGCGGTGCATAACCAGTTAGAAGGCGTCCGGCGCTACGGCTCCCCGTTCCCGTCCACTGCCCATTTGCCTTAAAAACCCAAGACCTACTGTTTTTGCCCGGGGGCCCTTTTGACAGTCCATCAAAAAGATTCCCTTTGAGTTTTCAATTTATGCCGCGGCTGCCGACAGACCGCACTTCAACAGTCAACGGCCGCGGCTCACCATCCATCGACTTCTGGTGGCGGGCCGACGCAACCTCAGCGGATTCTACCTCTCACCTACCTTAAAAGGTAGCCTTTCTCTTCATAGGCGGTTGTAGGGAGCGTGTACGCCCCCCCCCCTCCCCGTTGGCCCAAAAAAAGGAGGTAGAAAAATGGAGGAAAGAAAGAAGGAAAGAAATGAGGAAAGAAGTAGAAAGGTACATTATTTGGTAATTATTCAAGCTGAAATTATCTCATACTGCAAAGATACTTAATAATTTCAACAAAATTTGGGGGAGGGCCCTCCTTACGCCCCCGTTCAAAAAATCTGGATCCGCTTATGTTTCTCCCACTGTCTGAGAATGGCAGAGTAAAATCCTTACAAGCTCTTTTTCAAAACTTGCAAATTTTTTTTCGGCTGAAAAAATGTTACTTGTTACACCCGTTGCCTCTATGATTAAGTTCGTCATTTTTGGACGTTTAAATGCTGAAATTTTCGGCAAATTACTTCTTCAATCCTTTATGCAACCATATTCACAATTCTATTCTGGGTTACCTTGAGCACTTAGATCCCTTTTTTGTGTATAAGGATACATTTATAGCTAGAAATTTTTCCTGGAGTTGGCGCAAGGCACCTTGATTTAAATGGAACAGTTATGTCTCAGGCACCGAAAAAAATATAATTCCTTGATAGAATTCTAATGTCAGGAATCGATC
The DNA here is from genome assembly GCF_918797505.1 of Bemisia tabaci. Classification (NCBI taxonomy): domain Eukaryota; kingdom Metazoa; phylum Arthropoda; class Insecta; order Hemiptera; family Aleyrodidae; genus Bemisia; species Bemisia tabaci. The sequence goes on along the minus strand of NC_092800.1, from coordinate 8,400,727 downwards.
TCGTGATCTCTAGATGCTGGGTTGAACTGCCAAGAATGAATGTGCTGGTTACACGCTCAAATTTCCATCAATTTCCGATCAAATGGTGACTGGTGCGCACCATCTATCATCAAATTTCTGCGGCCTGCAAAAATTTGATGGTAGATGATGGAGCTGTGGGGCTCATCCTTCATCTGATTTCCACACAACCGTGCTTATTTCATGCTTATTTCAATCAACACACTGTTTAATTAATTTTACTCATCAATCTAGATAACTCTCGACCGCCATTTTGGTCATCATTTTGATCGGAATTTGACGGAAATGTGAGCGTGTAACCAGGCCAGAAGATACAGCAGTAATGCTTTATTTAAACAACGGTACCGATACAACGATTCATAAAAGGTCTTTCAAATCGAGATCTAATTAATTTCAATGAGTAGTCTACGCACATGGAAAAATTATACATTTGACACTCACTAAAGTATCCATCTCAAAAACAAGTCATACCGATTGTATCTCCCAGTCGACGCTTTTCAATCCAAGCCACTTTGATACGGTGGGCCTCTCTCAGATCATCGCTCATCGTTGAGTGTCGAGTTGTCGACAGACACCCCCTACACCCTTTTTCGAATCTTTACAAAATCATTAGCCCGCCCCCGCGCCCAAGGCCCGATGAGTGGGTCAATCGGTAGCCCCTCCCCCAATTTGTCAAAAGCCGACTCCGTTTCAACCCTTTCCCTCGGACCCGCTCTCCGGGTTGATCTCTACTCATTAGTTGCGATTATAAACAAGTTTGTTTTCATGATCGTTTGGTTTGCTCCTCGGTTCTTTCTCCTGTCGGAATCTGTTTTTGAAGTTTTCGAATGGACCGTCTATGGCTAAACTATGGAACACTTAAAAGCTGAGGGATCTTAGATACGAGACAAAGAAATGCCGCCGTTTTTTTCTTTATTTTTTTTTTGTTAACTCTGTTATGGCCTGGTTACACGCTCAAATTTCCGTCAAATTCCGATCAAAATGATGACCAAGATGGCGGTCAAGAGTTATCTAGATTGATTAGTAAAATTAATTAAAACAGCGTGTTGATTGAAATAAGCATGAAATAAGCACGGTTGTGTGGAAATCAGATGAAGGATGAGCCCCACAGTTCCATCATCTACCATCAAATTTTTGCAGGCCGCAGAAATTTGATGGTAGATGGTGCGCACCAGTCACCATTATTGATCGATAATTCATGGAAATTTGAGCGTGTAACCAGCACATTAGCCTAAACAGATAATAAACTTCATGGAGGCCGGCCAGGTTGGCCTAGTGGTTAGCGCGTCTGACTCTAGTCAATAGTCCCGGGTTCGAATCCCGGTGGTGGCGACAAATTTTCATGGAACTGACGAGTGGATCTGCAGAAACAGATTCCAGGCCTTAATCCCGAAAATTTGAAAGCCTGGAGCATGGATGTGCCCAGATCCTATAGATGTCAAGGACAATAAATACTGTCTATCGATGGCTGTAGGTTCCAACGGAACATAAGCCAATAAACCAGCAATAAAAAAAAAAAAAAAAATAAATAAAAAAAAAAAAAAAACTTCATGGAGCCTCTCTGATAGTATGTGGCGCAATCTGTGCCTATGAAAAAAATTCGGTAGCTTCGAAAAGTGTGTTATTCAAGTGTATCTACCAATATTGTTTTATCATGATTTTTCTAATATTTTGTTAAGACCGTTTCGGTAAGAGATTCCCTTGGGTTTGCTTCCTGCTCTAGCTTTAAATAAAAAAAGCCTTTTCAATATATTATTTCTTCTTTTGTAAATTAGACAGAAAAAACACAATTTGGAAAGTAGAAGTGAAGCATGGATTGTTTCAGACGATTTTGCAGAAAATGTTAATTTTCCTTCAAATCGTTTGCTATGCAATTAGCCTACACCGGAGTTAAAACAGTTGCTTGTATGATTCGATTCCGACATTTTAAATACTTTACGAATGCTCTTGATAGATTTTCTGCCCTTCTGGTGGTCAAATTAGGACAAAACATATTTTATTTTCACTATCATTTCTCAGTGTTTCGTTTAAAAACGTTCAGTGGGAGAAAGTTTTACGAACACAAGACAGAGACAAGGCAAGATGAAGAGAAAAGACAGTGGGCTAATTATCCGTACTCTCACGGCCAACTCTCTACTGATATTGTGCCCGAAATACATGTATGATGAGTGAACAGTTTTAATCCTTACCATAATTTCTTGTTCTGTTGGCCATGCATCACTGCCACAAGACTTTCCAGCCAAAGCACTTTGTATTTCTGGCACCTGCAAAACGCAATACACAATCTTTTTAGTCTATTTCCAAAGAAAAAATTGAATTGAGAAGAGGAGGAAATACAAACAGAATAATTGAGGGCTGACATTGAACTAGGAAACAACATTTTTAGAACAACTCCCTCAAGAAATGTTTTCTCATAGAATGGAAAATAAAGGAGAAAATGGGAGATTTGGATCAAGAATTAAGTATCAATTTGAAAATATATCTTCATGCCAATCACAACGTAAAATTTGAGAAAAATGGTTGTCCAGTAATTAAAAATACGTGAGAAAGAGCCGAACTCGTTTCGGATTTGTAGAGTTACATTATTTATGAGCAAGGCTGAATACTGGTCGAGATATAACAATTTTTAGGAATTCAATTCAGTCCGGCGTGATGTGCGAGTTTGATAAACATTGAAATTACGGCAACTCTTTATTCTCATTGTTGTAAGACAGGAAATGATTGTGTATGCGTTTTGGTGTGTCGTGAATCCTTCACTCTCAAGGCTGTCCCACAGTCTGTTATGTAGCTCACCACGCTTTATTCGTTAATTTGTCAGGATTTCGTGCAATAGAATCAACCACATTCGAACGATCCATCTTTCCGTGCATCCGAATGCAATCTATCATTATAGATCACATAAATTCGATTAGCCGTTAAAAAAATCCGATAGTATCTGAAAAAAGTAAGTTTCTTCTACTGAAATGGGATTGACGTATTGTTTACATCAATTTTTTGGAAAAACTTAGGTAAAAACAATATTACTTATTGGTCGTCTAAGGAGCCGTTCCAAAAGTATACGCAACGCATTAATTCGGCATTTTTGAGCCCCCGCAACACACCTACACCGACAGGAAATTACGATTGTATCAACCAAAAAGTACGGTTGCATTAACCGAATATGCGGTCGCACTACGGTTTTTAGGATCAAACTTTCTCTCTCGATGCAAACGTGGCGCCATGTGTTACTGCCGTACTGAGGCAAAACGCTGTATGAGCTTTCAGATGTCGACGAATCGTAAATTTTTGGAAAAAGTTTTGAGTATTTTTTCCCACATACTTAGGGAACACATTTTAATGCCAATTCGGCTGGCTTTCATAGAACATGGTAAAATGATTGAAAAAATAATCGAGCTACATGCCAAAAATCTCATCTCATGTAGTTTGAAATATTATTTGTTTAATTTATTTTTGGCTTGCAGCTCGATTATTTTTTCAATCATTTTACCATATTCAGGGAACTTTGTTCGTAGTCCGATCTCATGTGTCCAAAAATTTCAATGAAAAATGTTTATTATTTTTCTCAAAAATAAGTATATTATATGAAAGTAAATCTAGCATCATTCGAATGTTTATCTTGTTTTTTCTTAGCATGGTGGCATAAGCTCCGGACGAAACAGGCAAAGCTCGAGAGATGGGCACCAGTGGCGGGGCGTGAATAATCGATTATCGATATTTCCCCATTTGAAGCTATGGTAAAGAATCGATTATTAAGGTGTTCGCTGCGAGCACCCTACATATCGATCCTTTTCCGTAGGTTTAAATGGCAGATCAATCGATGTATCGCAAAGCACGTCACGCCACTGATGGGCACCGCTACTATTTCCTATTCCAAACGTGGAAAAACTCATAAGCAACATCCGTCGGAGAATCAATGAAGGTCAAGGAAGGTCATCATCCAATCGGAGCGCGGTGGGCGAGGAACATACCGGAGCTGCTTCTCGTCGACCGGCGCTTCGCGGCGTCGTAAAAAAATGAAAAAAAAAAACCGAATGGACACAAAAATCGATCCGCTCCTAAATAAGCCATCTGTCGGTGGCTATTGGAGCGATTATTTTTTTAATTAAAGGTTACCTGCGCGCACCCTTTCTGCTTTTCCATTTCCTCCCGTTCCTTTCGGAGAAACAAATCAAACTCGGACTTGCGGTCTGCGTCGTTGGCTCATGGTGCAAGAAATATCTTGGAATTTATTTTTGAAAACATGAATGGTCGATTAAATAGTGTACTTTATGTAAATTTTAAATAAGCATTCAGAGAGTTGGCATCGAAAAAAACAATCCGTATCCGGGTTTACACATAAGAGGAAACAGTAATAACCCCCCGAGGGCAATTTTTCAATTCTAGGATTGAAAAAGTTGGTGACGGAAACGTCCTAAGGTAATGTTAGGCAAGGTTGTGTTAGGTCGAGTTACGTTAGGTTAGGTTAGGTAATGTTAGGTTAAAGTTTTCGTTATTTCTCGGGATTTAAATACAATTTATCGATGATCAAAGTGAGAAACCACGTATCTCCGTTCGCGACATTGTAGACTTCCAGTCATTATTTTTCCCTTGAAAAACTAGTCAACGTAATTTCCTGAAAACCTCACGATTTTTCTTCTCCGTTAGTAGAATTTATTTTTTATACATTCTAGGTATGATGTTGGCTTGTTTCTCTTCGAAAAAAAAAATGAAATAGGAGCGGAATTTTGAAATATTGCGACGGAGTTGCGTCAAAGGCGGATCCAGATATCTCGAACGAGAGGGGTAAAAAGGGGGGTTCGGGGGGCTTCATCTAGAAAATATACAAACTTTTAAAGCATCTTTCACCCACGTTGAGTGAATTTTGCCACAAGTAATTACCGAATACTAACGTTCTTCCTTCGTCTTTCCTCCGTTCCTTCTTTCTTTCTTCCCGTTCCCTTCCTCCTATTATTCGGACGACCGGGAAGGGCATACGCCCCCAACCTAGAAACACGTGGTTTCGCACTTTGGCGATCGACATACAGATCAAAACTGTCTGCTGTTGGTCGACGGATCAAAATCTTGGAGTCGATTAAAGTAATCTAGAGTTATTAAATCTACCGGGGTTCTCTTCTCCTTTGAAGTACCTGATTTTTCTTTAAACTGATTTTCGATCTGGAGCGGCAACTTTGGGTGCTGCGGTCGCGGTCGCGGCTACCCTTTGAGCGGGAAAGCGGACCTCGGCGGGGTCTGACGCCTCGCTGGAGCCAGGAGCCAGCTTCGGCTCCGTGAAAAAACACTTGACGAATGTTCCCTCGGGATAGGACGACCGGTCGACTTCCAACCACTGCATTAGCATGAGAGACGACCGACGCTCTAAGTGCCAACACGGCCACGGAAAGCAAAAGGATTCAGTTTTCCGCCCCGACTCACCCGTGTTGCCAACTTTGAATTTCAACAAATTCCCATCCAACAGCTCAATTTTTTACTACATTTTGCAAGTAGGAACTATAATGTCTGGCTCAGTTTAGAAACGACGTTTGTGCCATTAGTTCTCCTGTGCGCGGAGAAAAAACTTCGAGCATGGGACCCGAAGTTGAGGTCATATGGATCTCTTAAGTTTTTGGATCACGCATCCTAAAACTTGAGGTCCAACTGCCGAAGTTCGGGTCAGACATCTGAAGTACTTATATGTACTGGATACTTCAGATGGTGTGACCCGAAACCTTCGGTCCATATCGAGGTGCCTCGATTTCTGATCCGCACTTCGGCAGCTGGACCTCCAGTTTTCGGATGCGAGACCCGAAAACTTCAGAGATCCATATGACCTAGACTTCGGGTCCCATGCACGAAGTTTTTTTCTCCGTGTGCGCATGACTGTTTTTACGATTGGGCTAGAAATTATGCAGTTCCTAATTGCAAAATGTAATCCAATTTGTATCTACTTAATACAATCAGCACGATATGGAGAGACCAGGAGATACATGAAATATTAGGGAATAACTCAGATAAAATTGCAAGACGAGGTCTCGATGAACACAGAAAAAGAAGAAGAATCCGAACATCAAAAGGTCGCCAAAAGACCGCAAAAATGACACCAAAGTGCTATATTTCCAATTGAAAAAACCACATTCCAGGTTTAACTGTTCGATGTTTTGGAGAGAAAAGTGTCATCTACCACCCATCAATCTCTTCAACAAAAATCTGGAGAATTGATTTCTGAAATCGCCAACGTATAAATTTTTCCTTTTTATCGAGATATTTTCGATGAAAAATGAATCCCACGTTATTTTCCATAAGGGTCCCAGAAATTGGGCACAAGGAGAATCAGCCAATCAGAGACGACTCGTAAAAGCAGAGGATGCCACTCGGCCCGCGATCCATATTTCGGCTCTTGTTTTCTCTTTGGAAATACGGCTTTAAAGATGCCTATGACGTGTATAATCATTTCTCTTCTCAATATGAGAATAATTAACACTCACTTTTGCCTATTGTGAAGATCTTGTAGAAAAAAGGCCCTGGCAACGTGGCCCTGAACCGCAGCCGCGTGATCAGACGGTCAGACGAATGAGACGCGCCGATTGGCCGGCGGCGAAAACAGAAGCCAAAGCGCATTTCTCTCCGATTGGGACTGGGCGCTAAGCTCCAATAAATTCGAAATAAATTAAAAATACATGTAATGCTTCGAATAATGGATGTGTTAGGCGGCTATTTAGCATGTTCGGAGCCGGGCCGCGGCGAGGCCCCGGGCCTTTCGGTAGCAAACCGCAAGCCTTTCCTAAATAAATAGCCTAGCTTGAAATATCGAGACCTGTCCGGAGAGACAAAATATTTCATTTTCTCCTTGTTGTGTAATTGTTATTGGTTATTAAACGCTCACAGTTTTCCCACGCTGCGGACGCTGTGCCGCGCTGCCAGAATGTGCGGAAAAAGTCTGGTTTTTTACAGTTTTAGCAAAAATATACTTAAATTTAGCAACGATGCTTCGCCTAATTGCTCTTCGGTCTTTTTCATCCGTTCGATTTAATGGAAAATGGATTATTTCGATGTGAAGTTTGCCAACACTGTTGGGCGTCTGCGGCTTCTTACTTAAAATTTTAATTAGTTCAATATCAGTACCTGCGCCGGGGTGCGGTGTTTTGATTTTTTCTTTGTTCTTATTACTGGCGCTAACTTTTTATGCCTTCCTTATTAATTCTGGCACACAGAGGGTTAAAAAAAAGGCTCTTCAGCTAAAAATAAGACTTGACCGGAGGATGATGCATGATTTATCAATGAATGATTCCATTTCCATTTTTTTTTTTTTTTTTTTTTTTTTTTTTTTTTTTTTTAAGATGTTTCCTCCGTTACCTGATTTACATTAATCAGTACTTCATTGAATTTCTTACAGAAGGTCTGTAAGTTTTCTTTCTACAGTTTATAGAAAAGATTAGTTACTTATATGCAGATAAAACTTCATGAAAATGTTGTGGAGATATGGTCTTCTATCTAATAAAATCTAATTAAACTAAGCGGTTACGACAAAAATTCCAAAATAATTCCAGAGAGACTGCTCAAGACTTAAATTGGGTAGCAGCAATTTTCCGAATTTCAAACTTAATGCTGTATTAAATTACTGGAAAAGTCAAATTTTAGTACTTCAAACTTTAATTACATGTATTGGACGGATCTATGTAAGGCTCACTTTGGGAGGTAGTTCACAATATGAAACTCCAACCAAAGTAGGTCGTATAGAAAATTACACTTTCTTGAGTCAAATTTCATTCAATTTTCATATTTAGCGTTATTCAAGCTGAATACATCGAGTTTTCCATTGTGCGCTCAATTCCTTTAAGATCTCCGGATATGCAGATGAATCCATGTTCATTCAGTTCCTTTCGGATGCCCGATAGAACCCTCCAAGAGGTGTTCTTCGGTTCCCTGTTATTTATGGGATTTACGGCCTCTATGAGTTTCCTCATGAATGATACCGTACGGCCGGTTTTCTCAATTAACTTACGCAGCGCCGGTCGGGGTAGGCCCAAGTTCCAAGTTCTCAATGAAGCGGCCTAGGTGGTTTAATTGGTCGGCCTTGTCGAGGAGTGGGAGAACAAACGACCGGAAACGGGTCGAAAAGAAAGCGGCCTGGGTGATATTACTTCTTTTTAATTATACTTTTTTCCATATTTTTGTGGAGTTGAACTCTCTTGAAGGAAAGAAAGAGAGATAGAGCTTGTTCTGGCTGCCCTGGGAAAACGTCACCATCATCCCAATGCGTCAAATGTGAATGCACATTTATTCCCTAAGAGTAAATTTTAGCCTACTTTTCATTTTTTATAGTTTCAAATGCCTAAGATCTCGTAAAAATGCGGTAGGAAACATTAGTACTGTAAAATGGCTGTAACTTTTGAACCGATGATAAGTTTTGAATGCCGACTGCACCACGGAGAAGGCCGCGAGATTTTGATAAAAAGAAGTGAGTAGTGTGCTTTATCAAAAACTGATGGGAAAATTCTTAATTTCGGGGTATAAACAAGATCGTCCTCCGAAAGCTCCAGAAAGGTAGGCAACCAACCAGCCATGCACATGCATTGGAGTTGCCTACCTTCACGGGGTTTGTCAAATGACGTCACTTAATAAGTGCGTCAAATAATCCAGGAAAAAAGTACCAGCCTATTACCATTGGATTTAAACGACGGTTAAAAACTCGCTCAACAAAGAGCGCAAGTAAACAAGCCCTTTAATTTCAGCTGCCTTGCAGCATGACCTCTCCGCGAGGAAACCGCAGGACTGAAAAACCGAAAAAAATCGCAAAAACTGCCGCGGATTAACCCGCTGGTACATCGACCGCTCTGAGTATAAATTATGGCGCGGGCATTGAGAAAAAATTCACGTTCAACAATTTGTAAAAGAGATAGTTGGCAAATGCTGTGCGTTTAACTGTATCCCGCCTGCCGCGCCCCTACCCACCCCCTCCCCTCCCACCGGTCCTCCCCCTCGCGCGAACCCGCCCGCAATGACATCATTCCGGTTCACCGCCAACTTTGACATCTTGCTCTAACTAACCGGAAATCAAATATACGACCGCACGGGTGGAATCAGCGTTGCCAATTTCCTCGCGAGAATGTGTTACATGGCAAATTTGCAGGTGCACCGAAAAAAAATTCTCGGCGTTTTTACCAAGGTCCGTGAGTACCTTTACAATCTCACTTTTTTTTACCAATTATTGGTAATTTTACAGAGACACACTGGTAAGCTTACCTAAAAACCGGTATTTTTACTGTTTTTTTTTCAGGTAAAAATACCACTTTTATTGGTAATCAATTCCCGGTAGCTTTACCATTTTATCTCGGTAATTCTACCACAGTCGATAAAAAATATTGGCGTTTTTACTAAGGTTCAGTAAAATTACCGAGAAAGTTCAAGAATTTTACCGAGATTTCTCGGTAAAATTACCAATTCCATAAATGGTAATTTTCATGAAAAAACTGGGATCAAATACAACCCTGAATTCTTGGTAATTTTACGCTTTTCTTAGTAAATACACCGAGATTTTTTTTTCAGTGTGTCTAAAAGCTTATCAGTCTAATTCATAAATTGATAACGACTCGGCAAGCTGGAGCAAAGATGGACATGTCTATGCTAAAAGGAACTATGTTGCACGCAATCCCCATGCATATAGTTCCTTTTAGCATAAATACGTCCAGATGTCTTACACGATCGAATTAAAGATATAACATTACACGAAATCATACACGAATATCATTACACGAATGATACACTATAGTGTGCGATGTAATTGCTGGAATACATGAGTTTTAGATTGAAAGTGCGTTTCTGCTGTACGATTTAGTGCAATTGCAGGTCCAATTTGACATATACATAAAAAAAAAAAAAAAAAAAAAAAAAAAAAAAAAAAAAAAATTATTCTGCGATGATTTGATGAAAAGGAGATCAATTTTATGGGAAGCTTAATAAAATTTGACGATGTAAGTTAAAAATTAAGATGAAATTGTAAAATTTTTATAAACCAAAAACTAGGATGCTCAAATGTCATTTTTAAAAATCATGTCTAGTGAGATCTGAACACAGATTTCGGAATGTTCATACATAATTTCACATCATGGGAATGGAATTATAATTGAAATGGTTACTACAAAGTCATACACAACAATCTCACGAGGTACAGTTTTGACATCTTTAGACCAGCTTCAGACAATCTTCAAACCAGGATATTGGTAGAAACTTCGACTACTTTGATAGTATTTGATAAATTAGTCAAATTTGCTGCTCAGCTAATCAGGAAATCGGAATTTGTTCTGGATATACTCTTGGAAAATCATTCATTGTCACAAACTGTCGGTATAAAATTGCAAACATGGAAAAACCGTGCAAAATTGAAGAACAGCTGTCTCCAAAATTGGCAACGCCGGGGAACATATTTAAACGATCTCGTAAATCATATTTTTTCGGTACCCGGGTGCAGGTGGGGGAGGGGAGGGCCAGAAACCGCATCATCGGAACTCCGAGAGGGGATTCGGATTTTGATTTTGACGGATTGGGTCTTTCAACTCCTTAATTGTCGAGAGGTGGTTAGCGTTTTTCGTGGGCGCACATCAAAGACCTCAACTTCGGGGACCTCGATCGCTTCCACTTCCTCGCCCGGCTGACAAAATGACATATCTACACATTCAGATGAGCCCGGAAAAGCATTAAATTGTAAAGACGACGCGGTATATTTTAAAGTGTAGTTACGCCCTTTCGTCAGCCAAGTTGCGACTTGACGGATGGCACAAGATTTTCTTCTGTGGGAGTTCTTGGTCGCTTTCTACTCCCTTTGAGCTCGATGGGAGTTATTAAAAACATAGCGGCATCAGCTGTGCGGAGCTTTGAGCTTCAAATAATTCTGAGACGGAAAATTTGACGATAAATGAAAATTTTAAATTTCAAGGATTAAATTTCGCGTGAAATTTTATGAAATTTTAGTGTGAAATTTCCAGATATTTTTCATTATACTCTAAGAACTGTGTAACAGTTCATTGAATTTTCAAGGGCAAGCTTAGGCTTCGATCTCTCAAAGACCCGAGTTGTATTTGTGCTTGGAAAATTTCGAAACGTTACCTTCAATGAACCGCTAACTTTTTAAAACACCACCTGATTTAAAAACGTTTACACCTAGAATGAGGCTCGACGGAATAATCTAAATTGTTCTTAAATTCAGTGTATGAAAATAGGATTTCAGGCTTGCTTTTATCTGAGAAGGCCCCAACTTGTTAAATTCGAATGAAGATGCTCGGGACTTATAAAAGGTGCAAACTGGTTTAGCGGGGCCAAGATTTTAGTCACTTTGGCATCAATTTGTTTGAGTTCACTTTGAAACAAGTCAACTTCACTTAGCATACCTAATTAATTGAATGATCCAAACGGAACAAAACATGCAAGGATATCATTCCAATTGGTTGAGAGACATTCGAAGTGTTTCTACATCGAGCTTTGATTTGTGGGACTAGTGTGCGGCGCGGCGCTTGTGCAATGCGGGTTGTCGCTGCTAGGAGTCGACCGGCAAGTTGTGTTTTCGTCCCGGTCGAAAGGGGGCGTGGCAAAACTTTCCGATAGGATCCCTTGCCTTTTCCGTCCGTTCTCCACGCTCAGAAAGTTAGCTTTTTCCCTTGTCTCCAAATATTATTGGATGCTTCATCACGAACAAACGATACGCAAAACCGCATTGACTGTTCCATGCACAAAATCCCTACTTTTACTTCGCTGCTCCAAAATTGATAAAATTATTAGTCACTGGCTAAAGCAGCATTAGTATCATTAGTATAGCATATTAAAGCATTGTGAATTTTCACACAGATCGTCACACGTATTTTTTAAAGAGGATAGAAGGATGAAGATGCATTTTGAAAAAATGATCATAGGGAGATGAGGATGAAGCTCCGGGGTTAAAAGCTAAAAAAATAAGAGGATTCTTGAGCCTTTCATCATCAAACTGTTGATCAAAAAGCTTCAATATAAATAAGATAGGACGATCGTTTGCACACTGGTTATCTGGTGACGAAGCGAAAAAGCGGAAAGAGAAGAGATATTGGAGTAGAACACGACAGTTTCAGAGAATGGTACAATTCCTGCGCCTTCATTCTCGAAAATATGCCTAAAGCCTTTTCCTAGGTCGAAATAGTTGCTCAAACGGAGAATGAATGGAAACTTTACAGATCAAGCCTATTCATATTTTACGTGATACAACTTCTCTTTAGGACACCTTTTTAATTCAACCAGAATTCAGCAGTTATGGAGCAATATTTTTACGCCAGCCAGAAATCACAGAATTTTCTTCTTTTTTTCTTTAAAAATTTTACGGCAATGTTTCCTCACTTTTCACGCATGAAGAGAAGATTTTCAAATAATAATTTGAAGAATATCTTCGAGAAAAAACCAATTCCACGACAACAGGATGCTGACGCGATAGTAACCTGGATACTGATTTAAGAGAATAATTCCTCAAAAATGAATCATAGTCGAATTAGTTGTTTTTTTTCTTCATTTTCTGGATCCACAACGAACAACATTATCTTCAATCGCGGTCCTCTATCCCATCTCCAATTTCCTGTAGCCTTGAAATATTTCGTACACCGAAAATATTCCCTTATTAAAGCGCAGATTTCTAATCCACGGACACGATACACAAGAAACTGACTCACGCCGGAACCCAGCATCGCTTACGAGGAACGGACTCATTAAAAATAATAATAAAATTAGGCGGAAAATAGCGCCGATAATGGCCTTAATAACGAATTTCAGGCTCAGCCGAGCAGCGCGACCACTCTTCGTGAGGGGAAAGATTCGTGATTAAAAACTGGCGATCGTTCATAATCAATTTTTTTTAATCGATTCCGAAGAACGGGTTCAGAGCCTCGGCCTTTATCCGTGTTTACCCGCGATATTGGACCTTCGCGACCACTGCCGTGCTAAGGAAGAACGCCGTATGAACATTCGAGGGTTGCCAAATTTCCTTCGATAAAATGTTTATTTCTGGGGAAAGTTATGAACGTTTTTCCTTAAAATTTTCAGGGACTCTCGGTGAAATTACAAACAAAATTATCTGAAAAATTGGAAGGAAAATATTCATGAGTTTACCAGGAAATTCGTGTTGTTTCAAATGAAATTTGGCAACGCCTTTAGGTTCGTACGGCGTTTTTACTTAGCACGGCAGACTACGCGTTCGTGTAATCGGTTCTCTTCGTCCTCATCTTCTTCTCTCTTTTTTATTTTTTAAATCCTCATTCATTTTGGTTATCTAACTCCTCGGAATTTTTAATCAGAGTTCGGCTGAGTTAGAATAGCTCCGTCTGTAGTTTTGGCGGCAAAATGTGGTGGGAATTTCGTACGTACTTATATGTTTGTGACCGTCCACCAGAAAAAAGGGCCTCGGGATAAAAAACGGAGATTAAATTATTGGTGCCTTAAAGAAGCGTGTTTGACGAAGATTCTTGCTCAAAAAGGCCAAAAAAGGGGGAAAGGTACAATTAAATCGAAACTTTGATGTCAAACGCACATTATCAAGGAGTTAGAAACAAATATGAAACAGAAATGAGTGAAATTCTGATTTTTTACATGGGTGCCATTTGGAGAGACATTATTGTTGAAAACACAAATAATTCAAATCATGATATTTCCAGGGGTGTTATTTGGGGGTATCATTGCCTCTGCTATACTACATACAAAGCTGTTCTTTTTGGGATGAATTTGTATAATTGCCTCTGCTATACTACAAGGCTGTTCTTTTCGGGATGAATTTGTATCAACTTATGGATACTGGCGGCATTTTTTGAAGTTTCATCTATTTTCACGCAATGCCCCCCTCCCTCGCAGATTGAGCTGGACAACGCCCCTGTTTTTCATCCTGAAGTTTCAAAATTACTCCCAGAGAAAAGAGTTCATTTTCCATCAGAGCTCACAAATGCAGAAACAGATCCATTGCTCGGTCATATCACCGACGAGAATTTCGATTGGGCAATAGGCTCTTTCAAAACCCTTCCCTCACCACGAGCCGAACCCATTCCAATCCCAATCCCAAATGCGTTCCCGCTCCTTGCTTTGCGCCTCGCCGCACAGTGGATCGAGTCAATTTAAGAGGTCGGACATGAAATTTTCGACTACAACTGCAAATTTTGATGCTTATTTCGTCACATTTTAAATTTTCAGGTGTGCTATTGGAAGAAAATTTTACGAGGAAACCAATGGAACCACTTTTAGGACCTGAAAATGTTGTATAAACGGAGTTATAAGCTTTCAAAGTTTCCAAATTTTGTCCGACCTTCCTATTGACTCGATCCACCGTGCGACGCGACGCGACGCCAGCCGCAGAACCTCCACCACAACGGCGGCCATTCTTGAATCAATAAAAGACCCGTGCATTCGCTCTTACTCTCGAAATTCGGCCATTAACAAGTGCAATTAACCGGGCTACAGTGACCACTCTCGTACGGCGGGAGGCAGGGGGGGGGGGGGGTAAAAGGGTGGGGGGCGGTGGCGATAGCATCTCTCGGAGCGTTGACGGTAGCCTCGGAGTCAGTGACGCCATCGGAGCGTCTAGGTCGGTGGCGTGCCAAAGACTCAATCGCCCGGTTGACGCAAGGACGTAAGGCGCTTGAAGATGAGCCCTATCGACGGTATGACATAATGCGTCCCAAGGCTCGAGAGGAGATGGAGTTGGGTGCTTAAGACGGGAGGAGCCACGGCTTGACGCATCTACGAGCGGTCGGCCGCGTACCCCTAACTGAAGTCTAGTTGTGGCAATTACCGATCATGACTTGCTGCCTGTTGCCTGCTTTGCCACGCCGCGCGGAAAACCGGCGAGATTGATCTGGCCTTCGATGTTCACCCTACACTGGAAAAAAAAGAATCTTAAATTTGTCGCCAAGAAGTATTTCTTCTTAAATCAAGAATTTTTCTGGTTAATATCAGCTACTTTCTTGCTTACCCCAAGCATTATTTTTCTTGTATCAAGAAAAAGTCAGCTTAAAGCAAGAAAAAAAAAAAATTCTTGGCGGCAAATTCAAGAATCATCATGCTTGATCCAAGCTACTTTTTTTCAGTGTAGAGACTGCACAGGAAAAATGTCTCTTGGATTTAGAGTTCAGACTCTAGAAAAATTTGACGAGAAAAAATACTCTTGATTCGATCGGACTTTTGCTTGAATTTAAAAGAAATTCGCCTGAATTAAGCGGCTTGGCTCTCGATTCAAGAAAAAATCCGATTGTATCATTAAGAGTCTTTTTTCTTGTTAAATTTTTTGAGAGTCTGGACTCTGTATCCAAGAGACTTCTTTTACAGTGTCCGTTCCATCGGGAAGCATGATGCGTTTACTTCCTCGCTTTGTACGTGGAGACCAAGAAAACGTCTCATTCAAGTGGTTTTCAAGTGTGGGTTTTTTTATGTGAAATTAATCTTCCTGATTAGTCGTTTAAACGTCGAATTCTCATCGGTGAGTATCATTGATGGAGCAATTAGTGTCATAGATGACGTCCCTGATGGCCAAAGGCGGGATTTCTTGGGGAACGGGGTCAATAGAGATCTGACCCCATACGTGAGAGGACTCAGAAAAAGAATGTGGGGGAAGCCGAGGGCCAATTCATCTTCAGGGGGGTCTTCTGACATACACATGAGGATTGCCTAAAAAAACAGGAAAACATATTTTTTCAGAAAAATGTATGATTACTGCTAGTCATCTTTATCATTGAAAAGTCTTACAGTTTTTTGCCGGATGCTGATTAACAGATTCGAGCAGAAAAGTTCAAAATTACATACGGAAAATACTATAGATAGAAAAACACATGAGGACAGAATTTGCATCTTCCTGAAAAATTATGATTCACCTTTTATTCCTAACTTGAGATGGTCCCTAAGGCGTTACGCAGGATGAAATTACTTTATCGATCCCTTCAACAACTTTGTTACTCCGTTACTTCGTAGAATATACCTCTCGGTCAAATTCAAGCCCTTACGGAATATCGACTAGTCCTGTTTTCTTCACGATTGCCAGCACAATGAATTATCGCGTATGTGTGAAACTTCTTGCCTTTTTTTCGCACGCCTGACGGAAAATCCTGATATTCTTTCGACAGTCTGACAACAGCGCAAGTTGAAGCGGTGTCGGCATAAATGTGTCTAAGAGAGCAGCATACGACGATCGAAGACGAAAAATCGCCGGGGGAAAAATGAGGGGACGGGGGAGAGGGGGGCTGAAGTGGGCGCGGCTGTGATACGACTAAATAGGTGACTTTTAAATGATTACCCCGCGATTAAATTGTCACTTCAAAGACTTTTCGATGTATTTTATAATGCGGCCCACTGAAATATGACATCCGCACAATATAAAAATATGGCGACTCTTCGACGTGGAAGGGTTATGCGTTCGGCGGATTTGAAATATTGACACTTGACGTTCGACTAACCGCGTATTTTGAGTGGTCTCGTCTTTTGCTTCGCATTATTGGGGCATGTGTACTTAGTTTTGGCTTTCATCTATGAAAAGAAGAGAGACTTTTCTAAAAACTTGTGTTCCATGATCAATACCGGTCGTGTAAAGCCGAGGAAATTCTTTTCGACTACTTCCAAGACGGATACATGCGGGAAATTTACAAGCTGAGACTCCTCTCTCTAGCAGTATGTTGTTGTAAAAGCGGGAAGTTCTACAATAATTTCTAGGGATGCGAACATTTTGAGTGGTAGGATCTATTTTGGCTATTTGTCAAAAATAGCGGGCAAGAATCTCATTCTTCCGAGCGTGGTTTCAATTTTGCATTTTTGCAGCAAAGTCCGATTTTCCTTCAATGGGCCTGTTGCATGCAAGAGATACAGCCGTGCGAATAGACTTTCAGAGGTTAAATGACACGAAAATTACGATGGTCACATTAAAAAAGTCTGAAATACACTCCTTACTGCGCAATTTGTGTTGTTAGGAACGCGCTTTTTCAAATTTCCCGCGCCTGGGGGCAGTTTTCTAATCACCGGAAACGAGCAAACGGCGGGCTCGGAATTTCCGGAAGATGCCGAGTCGTTGTTGTTGTCGTTATTTATTCCTTCAGTTTGTTTTACAAACCCAACGTGATCTCTTACAGTGGTCCATATACGCTTTATGCGGTAACCAAATCGATCAACTTTTAAATATCCAACGCAATCCTTCTACATTTCATTTCACGATGTCACGAGCTCCGATTTTTAGGTTAGTTGTCAGTTTTAGTTGACCGGAAATAGCCGCGAGTTGCCGTTAATTGTTTCCGTTAGAAAACTGCCCCCAGACGCGGGGAAATTTGAAAAAGCGCGTCCTAACAACACAAATTGCGCAGTAAGGAGTGTATTTCAGACTTTTTAATGTGACCATCGTAAATTTTCGTGTCATTTAACCTCTTAAAAGTCTATTCGCACGGCTGTATCTCTTGCATGCAACAGGCCCATTGAACGATTAGGCAAAATCATATCCCAGGAGTTAAAATAGTCGCATTCACATGAATTGACTTGAATGACCATTGAGTGTTCTTCTCGTTAGCGTAAATCTACCTCCTGCATTCACTCTTCGATGCACTTGTCCATTGCCAAAGTGCGAAAATACGTATCTCCGATTGCGACATTGCAGATTTCTGTCATACTTCATGTTTCTCTTCGAAAAACTAGTCAACGTATTTTCTCGCAAAAAACCATTGATTATTTCCTCGTCAGCAGAGCATTTTGCATGACTTTCAAGCTAAAAAGTTGGCTTGTTTCTCTCAAAAAAAATAAAATATGTGCGGAACTTTTGAAACGTTGCAATGGAGATACGTTGGTTCGCACTTTGGTGATCGTTGTATGATTCATATAACTCATGCTCGACTTGGCAATACGTCATATTTTCCCATCGAGCTATACTTGATGTGATATCCGCAAAACACGACAACACGGCCTGCTCTTGATTGAAAATCGTCATTAGTATGGACTGCGCGGCGTTTAATAAAATAATCGTTAAGTATTCACAATGCGATCACAACTTACTGCGAGCGTTCATT